>NW_015971543.1:487446-578514 GCF_000182565.1 Spizellomyces punctatus DAOM BR117
CCCACTCCTGGGGTGTGGTGGTCGGGTCGAACGTCGAGGGGTCAAATGTTGGTATGGAGGGGAGGTTTTGGTAGGTGTACAGATCTGAGCTTGGGAGTGTGGAGTGGGAGGGAACGACGGGAGGTGTTATGATGGAATCTGCGATGACAGAGTCGTTATAGACTGGACGGTGGGTAGGGACGATGGGCGGGTTGAGGAGGGGTTGCGGGTTGGCGGGTACGACAAAGGCCGAGTCTTCGACGTTGTTGTAGGTATCAAAGGACGAATGGAAGCCGCTCATCGTGTCGTCGGTAGAGAGACTGTTGTCCATGTAACAGGTGCTATCTCCAATTTCATTCGACAGTTGCAAAAGGAATGTGTTGAGGTCGTTGAGGTGTTCAACGGGTTGGGTGTCAAGAGGAGGTAAGGCACCGGTGGTATCATCAAAAAGAAACGTGGCCATTTCATCCAGACGTTGCGCCATGTCGGCGTCGTAAGTGGTGGAGAGGCGCTTCTTTTTAAAGTCGCTCATAAATTCGTCGACAATGTCATATCCGCGTTTTCCATTCAGGGGCATGGGCGTCACGTCGTTTATCCCGCCTGGAATCCCACTGTTTAGGTCCCCATTCAGGTCTCCATTGAAATTCCCATTGTAATGGAACTCGGGGTGATCAAACAAGAGATTTTGATCCGAGGGTATGCTGCCAAAGATCACATCGTCTGCAGGGGAGAGTGCCGACTGGGGCGAGAACTCTCCTGCCGTTCCTGAATGCGGGGAACAGCCTTGCATATCGGACCACGTTGTTTCCGAGTATGGGGAAAAGGGCGAGTGTTTGGGAGTGTCCATGGTCGGGTGACGTGGAGAGCCGTCTAATGAACCGGCCGGTGAAAACGAGGGAGAGCGCTCTGACTTGACAATGGAGCGGCCACTGCTTCTTCTGCGCATGGAAGCCATCGGACGTGGCACGCGCAGTTGTGAGTCGAGGAATGCATGGTCCTGACCCATAAGAGCAGCGTCCTCGTGAAGTTTGTCGTGTTTCTTCTTGTCCTGCGGGCGCTTGAAAGCCCTTCCACAAATCTACTACACTATCAGCACACCGACCACACATTCGCACACTGATATAGTTGCATCTTACCTCGCAAACGTGGGGCTTGAGTGGGACATGGACTCGTAGATGACTTGTAATATGGTCCCTCTTTGTGGTTTGAACGTTGCAGTCCTCCCAGTGACAGTCGAGACAGAGGTTGTTTGTGGCTTTTCTGCCAATGTGCTCGTTGGTGAGGTGAGTATAGAGGGCTTCAGCGTCACTAAATGTCTCTGAGCATGGAGGAAGCGACCAGCGACACTGATGCTGTTGGAATGTTGCTGACGGCGGTGGGGACGGCAGTTGCGGCATGGTAGGTGTGTGCAGACAATGTCGTGGGCAGTAAGAGTGATAGTTGAAAATAAAAAGCTTAAGCTAATGCCAAGGTCTGTTATTGCCTTCCTCCGTTATTGTTGCTTTGTAGATTTGTTTGAGTGTGTAAAAGAGTAGGTGCGTTGTAATATGTGGCGGCTGTGATGCCAAGAAATTAGAAAGCCTATTAATAGGAAAACGCGATTTGATTTTGAGACTGATTATTTTTGAAAGCATAAAGGCATAAAAGGGAGGAGCTTTTAGAAGGATTGAAGGAATTCGGCATAGCAATTCAAGCAAGAGATTAGAGTGTTGCAGTGATTTTCTTGTAGGAACTCTTTACAGAACAAAGACAAAGTGGATATCCTAAAAGCTACCATGACGCTTTCCTTTCTGCATCAACAAGATCGCATATGCTGAAGCTTCAGTTCCCATTCCTTTATTTCTTCTTGCAGCTCCTTTAGTTTTTCTTCTTGTAATTCCAACTGATTCTCGTTGTATTGCCTTTGCTTTGCCAAACACTGCTCGAGTTTAAAGGTATAGAACGCTTGCAGGGTTGCTGCTTCATCCAACGCTAGATGACATTTAAGTGTTAGTTACCATTGCAACAGTCAATGACGTGCGCCCTTACCAGGTTTTGGTTCAGAAGCCCTGGTTGATTCCTCGTAAGAGGGCAGCGAATCTCCTAAATAACAAGTCAACATAATGCAAAAGCGTACCTAGTATGGCACTCCCACATACCACTGGACGCATCTGTGAAAATATCTGCGGTTTGCATGTTTAAGGCTTTTCGATCAAACGGGGAGGAAAGTTATGCTACCCTTTTTATGTTCAAAAACCCAAGCAATTCTGGAAACTGCCACGTTGCAGTCATATACTATAAAAAAGTCTTTCAGTCACATTGTCTTGATTGATTTCACACCCCCACCGTATTAGCAAATAAGCCTGGGGATTTCTAACAAACTATAGATGGACTATTGGGGACACCTTATTCAGACATCAAGACATGGAAAAGTATCTAATAGGAGACAGAAATAGGAGACACGATCGGATAACTGGTTATTTTTGGATCGTTAATGGTAGACAATCCAGTCCCACCCGCTCCAGGCCAGAGCATTCGTCCTTCGCAGAGGGAAAACCAAGGGTTTTTATTTTGAAAAAAAATTCCAGTTTTTTGTATTTGCGGATGTGCTAAAGGATACTGTTCCTTCATCTCCACAGGACAAGACATCGAATGAAGAGTAAAAACAAGGATACTAAATGATATCCTGAAGTGTTAGTGTTGCATTGTGTTGCAAGGTCGCATCCCTGTCCCACGGCATGAGTCCAACCCCTTTCCAACCACAGAACGGGCATGGACTTTCGTCCCATCTCTTCGTGTATTGGCATCTCTGACCTTGTCCCCGCCTACATTTGCTTACCTGATCTTAGAAGTGATCGACAGTCATGTGACTGTACATTCCATTTCATCCCGGGTAGCAGGGCTTCTGCTGTGCTAGCCAAGCCATTTCCATTGCTTGAGCGGATTTTTTCAGAGTTTTTGGGAATTGCTTGAAGGCATAAAGGCATAAAAGGAGGAGCTTTAGAGAATTGGAAGATGGGATTCGGCAAAGCAAATCAAGCAAGAGATTAGAGTGTTGATGCAATGTTCTTTGTAGGAACTTTTACTGTGTAGGAAAGCAAAGGGAATGTCTTTGTAAATCAATCACTATATAGTAGATTTTGAGATACGCTATATGGCATCACTGTGTGGTAGATTTTGAGACATGCAAAGGGGGAGATGGCGATTTTCCACGCGTTACTAGGAACCGGGCATGCTCAAGTTGAAGTTGCAGCCGCTTGGTTTTCTCCCGCTCCATCTCCTTGACCTTTTCCAAATCAATCTCGGCTAGCCGCACCCTTTCAGTCGTCATGCTTCGTTGCTCCATTTTGTACGATTGGAGCGATGTCCCTTCAGTAAATGCTAGATGCCATTAAGTTTCTAATTGCTATAGCAACATTATGAACTTCTCATGATGCGCGCTTACCAGGTTTTGTTGCAGTCACAGTCGAGGCAGTGCCCAAGCGCGAGATAGTCGACTTTTGATAGGACGGAGCCATATCTTTTGGAGAAGCGTTGTCTAAATCGCGCAGACCACAAGTCAGCGCAATGCAAAAACACAGCCGGTAAAGACTTCCACATACCACTCGTGGCCTTGACAGTCGCGCTGATGATAACCCCGTTGAGCATGGGGCCGCCTTCCATATGTTTGACACTAAGGGACGGCTGGACAAGGCTATTGTAGCAAGTTCAATATATGTCTATCATGCTACCATTCAGACTCGCAACGAAAGTGCATAACGTAGCGCCTCAATTACGCTAAAGACCACATCGTAGTTGCCTTGCATGGTGATCGTGCCTTCTGGTCCAGTACGTTGCGCCTCCATCTTCACTCCTTTCTTGGAGCAGACAGTTGTTTCCTCAAACGGCACTTGATCAGGTTTGACCTCACCTATGATCAAAGCATTGTTGTCTGTGGGTTGGAGTGTGACTGTAACAGGTGGGGCTTCCATAATCGATGAAAAAAAAATAGTAATGCTCAATCAGCACAACGAGGGAACAAGAAAAGTGTCCTTTTTATGTTGCAAGATCAAGCATCCGAAGGAAGGCTGCCATATGAAATGTGCTGTAAACAGACTTTGACGCCAAGTCTAAACATTTAACCTTATGACAAGGAAGGCGTGGATACCTTTCCCATCTACTCGTAGTTATTTTTCCCATCCGCTCCAGGCCAGAACACTCGGCGTTTCCAGATAAATGCAGGCGTTGTTATTCTGAATAAGAATCCTTTGGCTTTTTTTGGATGTTCTAGTGTCCTTCATCCCCACAGGAAAAGCTTAGCAAAACGCGATTTGGGGGACACCTTTTGGGCGGATTTTTTCAGAGTTGGGGGCATGGATTTAGGAGCCTTAGAGAATTGGAAAAAGGGATTCGGCAAAGCAATTAAAGCAAGAGATGCTGTAGAGATTTGGTGCAATGATTTTTCTAGGAACTTCTACAGGAGCAGAGTTGCGTAGGATATCAAAGAGAAGGGGTATGTCTTGGAAGGCCATCAAGAAAATATTTTATATGATTGTTTTTACAAAGCCAGAGAAGGGTATACAAAAAGTTAGGATGGCTTCATTCCACGCTCTATTAGGAACCGCTCATGCTCATATTTAAGTTGCAGTTGCTTCTGCTCATATTTAAGTTGCAGTTGCTTCGTCTTCTCCTGCTCCAGCTTCGTCTTCTCCTGCTCCAGCTTCGTCTTCTCCTGCTCCAGCTTCGTCTTCTCCTGCTCCAGCTTCGTCTTCTCCTTGTCCCTTTCCAAATCAATCTCGGCTAGCCGCACCCGTTCAGTCGTAATGCTTCGGTGCTCCATTTTAAATGCATGAAAGGCTTGGAGGGTGGCTTTTTCGTCGAAAGCTAGATATTGAAGTTTGTCGTTTAATTGCTATGGCAACAATGACTCATACACTCAGCGCCTTGTCCTTACCAGGCTTCTTTGGCTTTTTTGAGATCAGTCTTTCTAAAAACTGAGATCCGGCAGCTATGCTGGCTGAGGTCAAGGAGGACGATGGCACGCCAACGGCACTTATGATAGCCGTTGTTGCGAGCGCGAAACTGCTTGCCAGCGGGACACTTCCTACTGTATGCGAAGCGGCATTCACTGCCACCCGAGACAGCATCGATTCTTGATATGAAGGGGGCAGCTCGATGGGAAGGGCGTGGTCCAGGTCGCCTAGAGAATAGTTAGCGACATGAAAGATAGTCGCTAGTATTACCATCTAACATACCACTGGAAGCCTTCTTAAAAATACCGCCATGATTGACCGTTACCCGAATAATCACGCCGTAGAATAGTGGATCCCCCTCCACTTCCTTTACGGTCATCTGCGGTTGAGAAAGGCTATGATGGCTAATTCAGTGGATGCTACAATCAGGTCTGAAAAGCGTTGTATAGTACCGTAACTCCTCAACCACTGTCGTCACATCGTCTCTGGCCCCTTGCATGGTGATGATGCTGTCAGGGCCAATGCGTTGGGCTTCCATACGCACTCCATTCTTTGCACATAGGGTAGCAGCTAATTTCTTGAATGGTGTGTCGGCTGTAGTTGCTGTCAGGATGGTTATAGTGTTTTCACTGGTAGGTGGGATTGTGATCTCTGTGGCAGCGTTCAAAGACATCGTTATTAACGATTTTCGTACAGAAGATGAGAATGGTGCAAGAAGATGGTAGCGTGTCAGGGAAGAAAGGAACAGTCTCCTTTTTATGTGCAAGGAAATGGTGCAACAAAAACGCAATGGAAACTCCTAAGTCGCAAGCGGCGCAGACATCCGATATGAACGCAGATGCATGTACTATTAAAAGAACTTCGACGCCTCTTTCCTGATAAACATTTATGATTAAGACGTTATGACACGGAAGGCGTGCATACCTCTCCCGTCTATTTTTAGTTACTTGGATTGCTGAAATGCTCGAGAATGCACGCGTTCCAGTCCCGTCCACTCCAGGCCAGAACACTCGACGTTTCCAGAAAAAACGTAGGCGTTGTTATTCTGAAAAAGAATTCCAAGCTTTGGCTTTTTTTTGGATGTTCTAGTGGACAAGTGTTCCTTCATCCCAACAGGAAAAGTCTCGAGCCAAACGCCACCGATCTGAAATGGTCGAGAATGCCCGTATCGCAGTCCCGTCCACTCCAGGCCAGAACACTCGTCGTTTCCAAAGGGATCTTCGTTGTGAAGTAGAACTCCAGTTATTTTTTTGTTTATGCGGATATGTCAGTCCTTCATCTCCACGGGAAACACATTGAGGGCGAAGCCAAAGGATACCTGATATGTCAGTTCTGCATTGTGTTTCAAGGTCGCATCACTGTCCCCAACCCAACCCCTTTCCAACCACAGAACGTGCATGGACTTTCGTCCCATCTCTTAGTGTATTGGCATCTCTGACCCAACGTTGCTTACCTGATGAATTATGAGTGATCGACAGTCATGTGACTCTAGTGGCTGTACATTCCATTCCATGAAAGGCTCAGCATTGTGATGAAGGAGGCAGTGCTGAACTTTTCTACGGCGGGGCTTTGAGATTGGCGAGAACCGAGGGCATTTTGTTCCAAGACGGAGGGCAGCAGGGTTTCTGCTGTGCAAGCCATTTCCATTGCTTGTATATAGTCGATCGTTTTGTTCTTTGCAGATTTGATTCACGCGCATGGGCACCATGACACTCAATACACGAACATGGGTGGGGGCCGCCCTCGCGCTATATGTAGCTATCTTTTCTGTTACTGCATTCTGTCAACCGCTCGCCTTGTTACCGCTGCGTCCAGTCATGCAACCGGCCGCATTTGCGCCTCACAACATGGAAATCGCCGAACAACCAGCACAGCGAGGTAAGTGCATGTTCTCCTGTCGCGGGGCTACCCTAAGATTCACGCTAACCGCTTGGTTTGTGCGTAGTTCAAGGAGCTGTGACTCTCCCAGATCTCTCCAAAATCACCATTCCAGACAATTTCAACTTGTCCCAAGCTGTCAAGGACATTTTGGATAAGCTGCCCCCCGACTTGCGCGCTCCAGGCTCTGTATCAAGAGATCGCTACATTGTTGCCTTGCATCCAAATGCAACATCCGACGACCTTAACAGCCATCTTCAGTGGATCATCAACATGCTCAGTGACACGCAACTTTTCGACAAGGATACCATCAACAAATTTGCTGGCATCCTCCAAAAGTTTGATTCAGAGTTCCTGAGAGGTTATCAGGGCCACTTCCCAGAATGGCTTGTGGCCCTCATTCAAAGGAGTCCCCTGGTGAGACTGGTAGAAAGAGATCAGTATGTCGGCGGGACACAATCACCTGTATCCAACAACCCATATGTGACCATGACGGGATTCTTGGCTGCTGCGAATGAGAGTCAGAC
Organism: Spizellomyces punctatus DAOM BR117; assembly: GCF_000182565.1. NCBI lineage: Eukaryota > Fungi > Chytridiomycota > Chytridiomycetes > Spizellomycetales > Spizellomycetaceae > Spizellomyces > Spizellomyces punctatus. The sequence goes on from NW_015971543.1 coordinate 494,762, forward strand.
GGTTTTCCAGCGAGATCCACCATGGGGACTCGATCGCATCTCTCATCGCGAGCCCGGTTTCCAGGGCCTCTATGTGTATCCACCTAATGGAGGGTATGTAATGACTGGAGAGTGTTTTGTGGCGCTCGCAAGGCTCTAACGATTCACTGTTTTTCAGGGCGGGTGTGGACATTTACATTGTGGACACGGGATGCAACGTGGCCCACGATGATTTCGGTGGACGTGCTCGCACTGGCGCCTCCTTTTCAGCGGACGGCGACATTGACGGCAACGGACACGGCACACACGTTTCAGGTACTGCAGCCGGAGCAACCTATGGCGTCGCAAAGGCTGCCAACATTGTTGCCGTCAAAGTGTTGGACAATGACGGGAACGGCCTTGTTAGCCAGGTCATCAAGGGATTGGAATGGGTCTTGGGTCAAGTCCGCCAAAATACAACGCGAAGAGCCGTAATTAACATGAGTTTGGGGGGAGGTGGCACATCTGCATTGATGAATGAGGTGATTGGACGCGCGGTTGGATTGGGTGTGCCTGTTGCCGTCGCAGCTGGTAACAACAATACAAATGCTTGCGATTCATCTCCAGCCGATTCTGGCGTGGTCATGACGGTTGGAGCCTCGACGGAAACCGATCGACGAGCCTCGTTTTCCAATTTTGGTTCCTGCGTCAGTAAGTGCCCCTACGTTTTTCTAACCTTTTTCTGTTGCACATTTACTCATCATTGCATGACAACAGATATTTTCGCACCGGGGACCAACATTACATCTGCTTGGTACACTTCAAATACAGCGACTCGCGTATCCTCTGGCACCTCCATGGCCTCTCCCCATGTTGCCGGTATGATGGCTGTCGTCTTGTCCCTGTATCCGTCTGCATCAGCTCGGGATGTGTATACCATCATACAAGACATTAGCACCAAAGGCGCCATCAACAATGCGACATTGAATGCGAGTATCAATCAGCTCTTGTATAATGGGATAAATGGGACGAGGTTTGATGGCCTAGGACGGTCCTTTGGGCTGACAGGCCAATGGAAGTTGGTTTGGGAGACTGTACAATCGGTTTGGATGTAGTATAGAGAGTTGAGGATACGTTTTTTTTTTATTTTGCAGGATTCTTGTAGATGGATGTCTCTGACAGTTTTGTAAACATGTATTATTGCAAAAGCCCGTTTTTTTAAAAATGCCTCAGTCTGTTTGTCGATTGGACTTTATCCGCCATAGTCCGGAGGTCCGGAAATGCTGCTGACTCACACACAACCTTCGTATTTCACTATGGCAACCGGTACTGAAGTTCGTCAGAGGTCGTTGGGAAGGGTGCCGCCAGCGTCAGATCGGGTTATCCAAACTGCGGAAAAAAGATCAGATATCTGGCAGTAGACTGTAGGACCTGGGTACTATAGAGGGTTTTCACGTTCATGTAAGTTTTGTTGGTTCCTTGCTTGCATTCTTCATTTTCGGTTTTTGACTTGTTTCCAACAGTATCGATTTACATTATGGCCTCCCTACTACAAAATGGGAGAGCCCTTTGGCGAAACACTCGCCACCTGTCCGCAGCTCCCACCTGGCATTCATTCACACGCAAATCCATTCACTGTCTGACACATACGCGACAGCCGTTGGCCCGCAGTCGCCTATTATCATTGCTAGAGACGCAGAGTTGGGGGTCGATACGGAGCATGGCGTCCGAAAGTGACCCGAAAACGAATGACGAGGAGCGGAGATTGCCAAAGGGGTTTGAGCATTTTGCCAAGCCGCCAAAGAGAGAGCCAAAGGAGAAGGAGCGTGAAAATGAGGAAGAAGAGAGTTCGCGGGAGGAGACGGGACGGCGACAAAAGAAGAGGGATAGTGAGGGTGCAGAAGACAAAGGGAAAAGCGGTAAGGATGGTGCGTTTGTAAGCGCAATGCTGTGATGGTACTCATCTTTTACTGCAGGCAAGATTCCAAAACCTCCGCCACCAATAGAGATCTTTACAATCAAGATCAACCCCAACATGGTCCTCCTCTACGGTCTGCCCGCCGCATTTTTGCTATACAACTTTTGGTCCAGCTACTCTTCCGAACAGCAAATAACATGGCAAGATTTCCGCGCCAACATGCTCGACAAGGGCTATGTTGACCATCTGGAAGTCGTCAACAAAAGCATTGTACGCGTGTACCTCCGTCCTGATGCTCCCCAACTTCGTTCGTCATCTCATGGTCCTTTGCCCGCCAACCAACCCCACTACTACTTTACGATTGGGAGTGTAGAGTCGTTTGAGAGAAACTTGGAGTTGGCGCAACGGGAGCTTGGGATCCCTGCACGGGAACGTATACCAGTGACCTATGTTAATGAGCTCAGCACCATGTCCATTTTGCTGAACTTGGCGCCAACATTTTTGATGGTGGGTGTCTTGTTCTGGCTATCGCGGCGGGCGGCTGGTGGTGCGAGTGGTGGACAAGGCATCTTTGGAATCGGCAAGTCGAGGGCGAAGCTATACAACCATGAAACAGAGGTCAAGGTCAAGTTCAAGGATGTAGCAGGGATGGATGAGGCCAAGGAGGAAATTATGGAGTTTGTAAAGTTTTTAAAGGACCCTGCGCGATACGAGCGGTTGGGGGCAAAGATTCCCAAGGGTGCAATTTTGTCGGGGCCTCCTGGAACGGGTAAAACGCTCTTGGCCAAAGCCACGGCAGGAGAGGCGGGTACACCATTTTTAAGCGTATCTGGATCCGAGTTTGTGGAGATGTTTGTAGGAGTCGGCTCGTCCCGTGTGCGAGACCTCTTTGCCAACGCCAAAAAACATGCCCCGTGCATTATTTTCATTGACGAAATTGATGCGATTGGAAAGGCGCGTGGAAGGGGTGGATACGCCGGTGGAAATGATGAACGGGAGAGCACACTCAACCAACTGTTGGTTGAAATGGACGGGTTTGGATCGAGCGAGCACGTGGTTGTGCTGGCGGGTACTAACCGGCCTGATGTTCTTGACCCGGCGTTGCTCCGACCTGGCCGATTCGACCGACACATTGCCATCGACCGGCCTGACATTAAGGGCCGAGTGGAGATCTTCAAGGTGCATCTCAAACCTATCAAAACGACCGAGGACATTGAAAAGCTTGCTCGGAAATTAGCAGCATTGACTCCAGGCTTTTCTGGAGCGGATGTTCACAACGTCTGTAACGAAGCCGCCCTCATTGCTGCCCGACAGCTCTCTGATTCCGTCACGGAGAAGCATTTTGAGGCTGCCATCGAACGTGTTATTGCTGGTCTCGAAAAGAAATCCCGTGTCCTCTCTCCCGAAGAAAAGAAGATTGTTGCTCATCACGAAGCCGGACACGCTGTTGCTGGATGGTTCCTCCAACACGCCCACCCCCTCCTCAAAGTCTCCATCATCCCCCGTGGAGTCGGCGCCCTCGGGTACGCACAGTACCTTCCAAAAGAAGAATACCTGCACTCCACCTCTCAAATGCTCGACATGATGTGCATGACCCTCGGCGGCCGTGCGTCCGAGCAAATCTTTTTCAAGTCGATCACAACGGGTGCACAAGATGACCTCCAAAAAGTGACGAAAATGGCATACGCCCAAGTCATGACGTACGGCATGACGAAACTTGGTCACATCTCATACGGCAACCCGAACGGCGAACAGCAGTTCCAGAAACCTTATTCTGAAGAAACTGCCAAACTCATTGACGAAGAAGTTCGGGGCATTATTGCATCTGCTTACGAGCGTACTGTCCAGCTTCTCACGGACCGAAGTGCTGAAGTCAAAAAAGTCGCAAACTTGTTGTTGGAAAAGGAAGTTATTGGTCGGGAAGATATGATTAAACTTTTGGGACCTAGGTAAGCTATCTTTGTCTCTCTTGTTTGTTTTGCCCACATTGACTTTGTTGGCTTCCTAGACAATGGCCGGATACTGGCAACTATGTGGAGTACCTCGGCACTCCAGAAGGGCAGGACGCACACGAGTTGGTGGAACAGTTGAAACAAGAAGAACAGAAAAAGAAAAAGGATGCTGAGAGTGATGCATAGAATTTCGATATCATTAATTTTGGTGTTTGATGTGATGATTTTTTTTACAAGAAACATCTGGTTTAAACAACGTGTCTGTGATTGGAGATTGACCTCTTAAAGATACCTCATTCTGATTTTTCACTATTGGTTTATGTGTACGGATTTGGGCTTTGAGTGAATCGCATGATAGTTTCCCGCGGGATTGGTTTTGCTTTACCCCAATTGGCTTACATAAACCAGGCTCCGCTACCAGGAGGCCAGACTTTCCGATACCCCCAATGATCTAGCCATCATGTATCGACCCTTCTATATTTATCACAAGGTTTACTTACTAAATATTGGGAGACGCAGAGACACGGCACAGTTAGACTTGACGGAACTGGTGCAATCCTATCGGTGTAGCTTTCTTGCGTTAATTTCCAGGGTTGGAGTTTAAAACTTTGTAGATTGGGTCTTCTCCCCTTCTCCAAAACCAAGGATATTTTCTTTTTTCACGCATTTCGGGTGCCGGGCACCATTTTTGGGACGTCGACCAAGATGCCATACACTGCCGACCACCTCGCCTCCAACTACGCCTGGGGTGCCCTCATCCTCTCCACAATAACCCTCCTCACCTGTCTCAAAACCTGGCTATCACACTACACAACCTTCCATCTCCACCTCGGCATCATTTCCAGTGGTGTATCCTTGTTTCTGATATTGTTTGCGGTCAAAACGGGGTATTTCGTTCAAGGTGCCAAGCTTCGACCGGGGTTTGCAATGTTGTATTTGAGTGTGGATTGGGTTTTGTATTTTACGATGATGGGGTATATTTGGTTTGTTAGCGAGCGGGTCAAGAGGTTTGAAATAGTAAATGTCCATCCTTTTTTTTTTGCTCGAGATTGTGTGTGATGCAAAGTTGATAAGTTTTTGATGTAGGTTCTCAAGATCCCCCGAAAAGTCGTCCCACTTATTCAAGTCATTGGCGCTATCCTCCTTTTCTTCCTCCTCCTCGCCGAACTTGTATGGATGATCAAAGACATGGACTCGGGTTTAATCTTTTCGTTTTACAACGTAGCAGAGACGCTTCTTTTTGGATATGCTGCTATAGTCGAATGGGGATGCGGGATCGCCATTATTGTCGCGGCATATAAAATCAGGAACGCATTAGGCGCAATCTTTCGGCGTCTTTTTATTTCCCTTCTCGTTGCGTTTTTATTCCAATTTATCTTGTCGATTGGGTCGACGGGTTTGAAATCTTTATGTTGGACCGTCTGTGGACCTGATCCATCCTGCGATGCTACTGATCCCGATACGCTTTGCGGTCCTATTGAATCGCAGTGCCCGTACCCCCTCATGGTTGCGACGTGTGGTGTTCCCCTCGTAGTCCTCAGTCTCCATTATGCTATGTTGGTCACATTTCAATTTACTTTGACCACCATGTTGAGGATGTGGCCTGTTGAGGGGATTCAGCTGGAGCCGTCTGCATTGTATAGTAAGGATAAGGAGAAGACGGTAGTTGTGCGGGCTGTGGGGGAGGATCCGGGGGATTGGAGGAGGGTGGGGATGGGGGTGAGGGTGGGTGGTATGGTGGGAGGGGCGAGGGAGGGGACAGGACAGAGAGTAGAGAGTCCGGGGGTGAGAGGGATAAGAGAGGGCGTTTAGGAGGATATCCCAGTAAGAATGATAGAGGCATGGAATATGTACAAAGGATGAACTGGTTTCCAAAATATTGAACAAGTCCGCTAACGACGTGAAATGCAACAGAACAGACATTCAGTCAACGAGACCAAGAGATGGGCTCTAACCACATGTACAAAAAACATTTAAAACTTCCTACTCCACCCCACTTTAACGCAAACCATAACATACACATTTCAACCATCTACACTACTCTGCCGCAAGCGCAACACCCCCAACCCCACCTTCAGCAGCCTTTTCCCCCTCCCTACCAAAAACCTCCTCCCAATTCCGCACAAGCACTTCTATCAACGCTTCTACACCGGGAAACATGACTATAGCGAGATTCTCCGGAGTCATCTTGTTAATGTCCGAGTGGGCCGTAATGCGGGAGAGATGACGGGTCAAGTAACGCACAAGATTAAAGTGTGATGGGGATGTTAGTGTTTTCCGGAGGAGGGGATTGAGGAATGCGGCTGGGGTTGCTGTCATGCAAAATCACTTAATATAATGATTATACAGATACTTGTCAATTGACGATAACATACATATTATGGCATTCCGAAGATGGATCTTGACGTCTTCTCCGCCCCATATTCCGCCGGGTATAGACGCCAGATACTTTTTCAGCAGTGACGCCACGGTATGTGGGGATTCGTGGACGGGGAACACATAGTCGAATGCACCGGTATCAATGGAGAGTTGGTAGGTTTGGACTTTACGATGTGATCCCGGGACGCGATACAGCCCCTCCTTGTCAATCGCTAAACACATATCAAAAACCTGCAACGTGAACAGACTCGCTGAAAACAGGCTACAAACCATTTGCTTCAATCCACTCTACACACACTCTCACCAGCCGCGGGACACCTTCTGCGACATGGTCCCGCTTGTCAACTGGGTCGGGCTCTGATTCCCGTTCTCGGTCTGTTATCACTTCCAGAGGGACCCCAAAAGTGCGTACAAGTTCTAGTGATATCGTTCGGGGAGGAAGGGACATTGGCGTATCGGCTCGTGGTGGTGGTGGTGAAGGAGTGGATTGGAGTACCCTGTCATTATCACAATTGAGATATGAATAAGTATGCCTACAATCATTCAAACTGTCATACGAAAAGAGGAATACCTATTTGAACCTTCCCAGCCATCCCTCCTCTCCTCCTTTGGTCGTCTCAACCGGCCCGCCCATTTTGCAATCCCCGCCCACCAAACCCCCTGATCATCCTCCTTTTTTTGTCGTTCCTCTCTCAAACTTGCTGCCCGACTTGGTACACGTAAATGCGTTTCGTCGCTCTTGCGCATGGCTCGTCGACGTGGGAGGGGCGGTGGGGAGATGGATGTTGGCGGCACTGGTGAGAAGGGTGGGTCCGAGGGATATGATGGTCCTGGGGAGAAGGGCGGGTCTGGGGAGACGGTTATCATTGGTGTGGAAGGTATACGTGGTAGGGACAGAAACGGGCGAAGATCGCTTGAAGACATTATTGTGAAATTGTTATTGGGGTGAGTCGGGTGTGCAGCTTCTATTTGTAGCTTTTTGAATTCGTCTTGACGATGCTTTGCATATTCCAGAAACGATCTTGGCAGAAAATGTTGAAGTGTTTTTCAAGGGCTGCTCTTCTTTTGCTTGGCCCTTTTGAACCTTTTATGTGCACAGCCGCGGGTCGTAGTCAGCTGGCGGCAATTACATCAGCGCCCAAAAGCAACCTGCCACGCATTTGGGGGGGATTTTTAGTAAAGGCATATCGACTTTTCTTTTTTTTTTTTTTGTGGTTTTTTCTTTGATGCGGGCTCACTAGGAGGGAATGTTTGGAGATATGGTATTGACACTGCCCAATTTCATGTATGGAAGGTTGGGTTTTGTCATGAATCAGGCTGTGGGCTTCAAGCCCCTACAGGCTGGCCTTCCCTCCACACGAAGCAGTCGGTTTTGTCACACTTGTTACGATCGGTCAAAACAATAGATATGGAGGGCAATTTGTAGTGTTCCAAGAGGGCTGTGTAGCGTATAGCACAGAAGTTGAATGTCCATTTTACGCCCACCGAAACATGGTACATTCTTGTAACTAGGTTTTACTTTTTCAAATGCCACGTTTGTGTTCGACGTTTTTCTGATCTCTCTCAACATTGGTTCAGCCAAGATTTTCTCTACTACAAAACGTTTGTAGAACTGCTAATTGTAAGTACTCAATGCGTCTCTGATTACCCATCTCTCCATCGTAAGTCGAGGCACCGACTGCGGGAAGTAGGACGGGGGGCTTTGGAGCCAAGGTAAACAGCGCCTCCAGAGACTTGCGACAATGTAGTGACAGAAGATCCCTATACCTTGGCAAACAGTCGGTGACGTTCCTCAGGTGGGCGTTCAGGACAGCCTTCCATTATTCCATGGTCCCTTTTTGGTACATAGATCCAGCCAGAACGCCAGTCTCACCATGGTTTCCCAATTGCCGCTGTGTGGGCTTGAGTAAGTTGTCAGCCTGCTAGAGTCAGATTTAATGACATACTTGATTAATGTCCTTGATTTCTCCCTTGCTTTGACCACCCTGCAACCATTAATATCCCTCGTCTGTTAATTTACTCCTCATCAGTCACGCAGAAGAGAGAGCCTAAGGACAAGAACCTAACGACACAGGACAGCACAACAACCCAGCCCAACCTTAATGGATAGTGGACAACAGTTCCATTGTAACTAATACGATTAATTCCCCTGATGGGAGACTAGGCTGCAAAACAAGGCAGACTCTAGATGATGTGACATCATTTGTCTCTTCATGGCTGAAACGGGCTCATCTGGAATATAGTATGGAGATTACCCCATCTCGGCTGGTACCCGCACACAATACAGAGGATGCTGTCGCATTTGAAAGATGGGCTAATTCGCGATGCAAGCCATATATATTCAGCCAGTAATTGCTACTCGCATAAACCCTGCATATGCAATATCATGTGCAGAACCAGTTACCCAACACTACTCCTCCTCAGGAATGAACTCATCCCTCGCCTCGCTCCACCACGCTTCAACGGGCCTCGGAGGTTTACCAACCACTCGAGTAAAATCCGGCGAAACATACTGCAATCTCCCCAACCGTACTAAATGAAACTGTTCTTCCAAAACTTCAATCTCGGACGGATCAAGATCTTCAACGAGTTCAATGTACTCTCTCCAGTCTTGGACAGAGATGGGTTTGAAGCGGATATCGGGGATGCCGGATTTGGCTACAAGCTCATCACCTGTGAGGGCTTCAGGGCCTGTATTGGGGGAATGCAGTATATTAGCAAGGTCTTCATGGACTATAAGAATTCTCGTTCTTGTCACTATACCGGTAAATTCATAGCATCGAGCACGGTGCTGCTCCACTCCATGGCCAATGATGGTCGTAATGGCATAGGCGACATCTCGGACGTCAACAGGGGCAAACTTTTTGTGATCGATCGGAAGTCCGAGTGTTTTTGAATCCTTGACTTGTTCGGTATATAAGAATAAGTTTTGAATATAGTGGCCGGCTCTAAGTGCATTTTCAGAAAGTGATCAGAAAGTGAAGAATCAAGGATATATCAGACTTTAGGCAGTTCCATTCATGGGAATAGGCATATACCTGGCAATGCACACATTAGGGACTGAAGATGCCTTGCTGGCTTTCTCAATGGCGAGGAATTGCTGCATTCTTCGACCTCCATTAGGGTCATCGCAAGCTTGGGACGATACGGTGATGGCGTTCAAGGTTCCGGCTTCTTGCGCGGCCCGAAGAAGATTTTCTGCTACGAGCACCTAGCATAATCCATATTTTACTTAGAGCATGTTCTTCCAAATGTCTATGCATTCATACTTTGGCATCTGTAGCCGGAGGCACCAAAACAGCCACATCCACTCCATTCGATTTCATCAACGTGGACAGCTCATCTACGCTCGTTTCCAGCACGTCAATATTTTGTATCTCGGCACCAAGGTTCATGTGTTCCGGGTTTTCCAAATCAGGCGGAAACAGGGCAATAACTTTGGCAATGCGGTTCTTGTATTCGCCGCTGAGAAGCTCTTGAACGACGGCATCGCCTGTGCGGCTCTCTGCAGTGGTGACGAGAACGGTGAGTTTCCTGGTGGGAACCATTTATGATGAATTTGATAGTACGACGTTAGAGGGCAGCGGCCGACGCCGGCTTTTATGTTTGCGGAAACCAAGCGGGACCAACGTTTGGAGAGCGTCATGAGGATCTCATGAAAAGGGTTCATCAAGCCTTTCCTGATGGCCGATGACAACCGATGGGATCGTATGACTTTTGACGTAACGGGGGATAGCAATGCCGCTGTCAAAAACCCTAAATTCACACAATGCGATTCACATTGAGCCATTCCTCTTATGTATTATGGAGGCTCATAGCAGAAGAGCAAAAGACAATATGACACATGGAACCTAATAAGATATACTCGACCTACTCTCCAGCGCTATGCATTTCTAATATAGGCTACCCTCCTTTCCCAATCCTTCAAGTTATGAGATACCTTTTACGCCTTCTTCTTGTTTCGGTTTAAAGTCTCAATACTCTTGTAACTACCCCACAGTGAGTCCCAAAGTCTATCAAGAGAAAAGTGTCAAATCGGATCACCGTCATGGTGTGCCATGATCAAAAGACTCTGCTCACCTAAAATTCAGAGAAAAGTTGCACATTGGGTATAAATGGTGCATCTCATGGTCTTCTGGAATCTGCGACAGACCCACAGGACTCAGGACTTGCTGTAGCCAGGCAAACGGATTGCCAAAGTACAGAAGCGGGTGCATTTTCATTCCCGTATGGCCAATGACAAAGATCTGGCCAACAAGCAGTCAGATACCGGCTGCTCATTTTCATGGAGCAAAAAAAGAATGCAGAGTCTCATTACCTTGAATTGCGATAGCCATGCTAGGCGTAACGTCAGCATGTTGAATGAAGGCATCAGATCCATCAGGATGACGCTGATCAGAATGGAAGGGCCGATCAACAAAAAGTTCTCGATCCATGCAGCATAGCCTGTTGAGAAAGCCTAGGTGAATGTGTTAGGGAACTCAATACCGAGAAATCAAACAACGAGATGGCTCACATTGATGTTGCGCTTTTCATGGTGATGCTGCACAATTGGAGAGGAAATAAGGTGAATCAAGGTACTCGCATTACATGTCTTGGTCGTATCCAAGTTACTTACGCTATGTACCCAATTCCAAAGGACCTTGTTTTTGTGCATGTACCGATGTCCATAAAAGTACCTGCACAGATTGACACAGAATTATTTGGCAAATATTCTAGAACAGTGTCGTTTATTCATTCCTTCTTACCAAATGTCTTGGAGGAAAAAGACAACCAACTGAAAGAGGATCACCTGCCAGAAGTCAAACTTGTATGTAATCTTTGGGTAGACGCTCTCCCATCGAGCCGCAATATACAAGACGGGCATGGTGACGATGCTTGTTGCAGCAAAATAATTCATAATGTAATCCCGATCTTCCGGCAGTGCAAGCTACTCGTATCAAGAAAGTATCATAAGTACGGAAATGGCAGAGTCAGATCTTGTCAGATGGATACCTGATGTCTTTGAACCCATCCACGTCGATACAGGAATTTGGTCCATTGGTAAATTAGCTCAATGTAAAGAACGCCGACGAAGCCAAAGAGAAGGATATAATTTGTGCTATTGACGAGCTTTATGCTCCAATCGTAGGAGAGACCGCTTTTCGACACCACTGTGGCCGCCAAAGAGGCATAAGCCCCATACGTGGTCCAAAAGAGATCCTTGGCTGTCGGGACGATGTATGCAACAGTGTGGTTCATGAGGAACTGTTTGAATGAGATGGAGGGACGCTGTCGCAGTCTGCTTTCTCGCTCTATAAAGCCCAAAACCTGCCAAGAACTAAATGTCTACAAGCAAAAAACGCTTGCTGCAAAAAGTTTTGTTCTTGCTTGTGATAAATCAAGGTTATGGTTTGGACGAACGACGAAGTTTTCTTCTTTTTCTTTTGCCAATGCCTCTTCAAAACGACGATGCAATTCACACTGGGGCGCTAAAAAGCCGAAAATGGGGGACACGGTCACGTTTACCTTTTTCGCTGATGTCGCACCCAAAGAGGCTGTCGTGGATTGGGCTTTTTGCATATGACAGCCCTCAAACGATCTTTTTTTTCACGAGGGTTGAAGAGCTCACATGTCCCGCAATGACGGGGGGCTGAACTTCAAAAAGTATGGATGGTGAGCAACAAACGCATAATCCAACCAACCAAAGATGAAGCGCTCTGTTTGAGGACGCTTTCTGGGACACATGTAATCAAGATTAGTTTCAAACCAGTATTGATGATGAAAGCGCAGACTTTGGAGCAGCACCGCCAGATCTGCTCAAGAAAAAAAGTGTGCGATCAGAGTGTTCATGTTAGTCATTCGCCAAACGTATTTTTTTTTTTCCACTCTGGCTCGTCATCATCCGCAACCGTCGTCAAATGACTGACAATCTAATCTTGCGGTGCTATCCTTTCATGAATCAGTCTTTAAAAGTCCATTAGCTACTCACATTACATACGTATGCAACAATCGTTTGTCCAAGCTAAACAATTCTTCAGAGTTGGAAATCTCGAGGATAGACTTGAGTATTAGAATATACTCCAAGCTTGGCTTTACAAGCAAGTGTGCTCCACGGTACAGCATTTCCTGCAGGTCCGCATGAAAGACTCGGTCGGCATACTTGGACTGGCTATATACACTCAAAACCTCCAAAGCCTTCACGAACTGTCATGAGTGCATATGGCCGTGGAAAACGATTGGAATCCAAAAGACGAGCCACGCGAGCAAAGAAATCATTCCGCCCGCGTGAGTTGTTTTCTGTGCGCGAACGGAGACTTGAGCGTGATGGTCAAAAATTTCGTTTACTATTTTATTTTAAAAGGGAACTTTTGTTGTTTAATTTCCAAAGGATTTTAAACAATTAGTTCTCCTGCTGACTTGCTGCTGCTTGCCCACTTGACTCGCAGACGATCGGGGGGTTCTTTAACTGGCCAAAATCCATCTCTGAACAACAAACATGATGGCGATCCATGCAAAGGTTGGAGCTTTTGGAGCTTTTTGGCTGATGGTTAAAGTCATTAGCAAGTTTACAGCACAGCCGGGGACGGGACAGAAATGCCAAGAGTACCGGGCATGCGTAGCAAAAGACGACCATGCAGCATCAATTTGTGTGCAAGGAGAGTCCAAGCTATCCTTCCCGGTGTCGGCTGGAGCAAATTCCATCAAAAGGTTTAGGATCCAGGACAAAGTCATTTGTACGCGCATCTTATTAGCAATTCTTGGGTAAATTTTAGATCAACTTTGCCAACGCTGGTTAACCAAAGTGTTATTGTGCCAATGGTCCGACAACCAAGAGGAGGGGGGGAAAAGGAAATTTAAAAGAGTCCAACAAAAAGAACAAAAGCACTGCATGGAAGCAATTTGCCAGACACCAAAATGATACAGTGTAATTAACGACATCATAGTCCATCGCATGGGTGCCATGCAAATGTTTGTGATCTACTACGACCATTATTTGTTTATCCAAAACCCATCCTTGAAATGGATCTTGCCTTAGGAGTGATAATCCATGTTCATAAGGCAAAATTACGCCGGCCTAGTCACGTAGTTTAAGGTATGCCATGGAACTGTCTGGGATTTCAATAGTCCCCCTGCGAGGGTTCAAAGGACCACCATTTCAAAGCAAAAAGTGTATCTTTTGGAGTAGTTATCCAACCGACCACGCTCTCTGGACCTCCTTCTGTTTGCGGGGAAGAAGATTTCCCCAGATTCCACACCAAACTTCGCCTTGTGCTGCAGCGCTGAAGCGCTACGACAACATCTGGCAATAGAACCTTCGATTCACCTTTTTCTTTTCAACATTGGAAACCCCCCGATGTTGCCGAACAAAGGACATGACCATCGTCTTGCTGTGGATTGCCAAGTAGCTAGTGGCACCGCATGGTTTCGATCCATTCAAACATACAACGTCCCCTGTCCATGTGCTGTTCCCTTTTCATGATGATCGAGCTTAACAAACTATCTGTGCTTGCTTGGGGCCTTGCTCTGAACAGGAAGATCCAACTCCATACCATTTACTGGATGGCTCGCTGGGTCATTCGCATCTGTCGTTTTCTTCAGATGCGACACAGCCTTTGTTCCGTAGTAGGGATAATGCGCTTAAAAATCCAGGAGGCATGACGAAATGTTCTGCTACCTCCTGCCTTTCGTCCTATTCATCTTTTTTCAGTAAACCATTCAATTTGTGCTCGGATAACGCTTGGCGCCAGAGTCAAACATCGGCCATCTGTCTCCGCTCTCCCTCCAAAGCTCTCGTCCAAAGTTAAAAAGGCTCCATCGCCTGTCTCCCCCATCACATCAGCACCAGCAATCAAGGACATCGACTTTACAAAGCGGATCAGCCAGAGTGGAATCTCGAACCAATCTTCTTGCACCTCATACAACCAGACCTTCCAAGTTTCCTCAACTTGTCTTTCCATAATGGCTCTTCTCCGCAGTTTTGTCGCACTCCTTGCATGTGCTGCCATCGGCACTCAAGCCGCTCCAGCTGTTGATCAGCTCCAATCTCGCGGCGCTGCGCGTCGTCAGGCTCAGAATGCTGAAGCCGTCCGGCTCCAGTTTATGTCCGATGTATGTTCTTGATGATGTGATTTAGCTCGCTAATTTTCGATAAACTCATGTTGTTTTCATACTAGATTTTGGGAGCTCCTGCTTCCTCCAACATGGTTAAAGACCTCAGTTCCGACGCCATTAAGAACGTCATTGTCACCAAAGCCGACCCAGCCAAGGATGCACCCGTGAGTCCAGCTTTTACGGCTTCAGAAGCCACCAATGCGACTCAATCCAACTTGGTGGCTCGAAGCTTCGTGAGTGGTGCGCAGCTTGACGATCTCAAGCTTCACCAAGCCTACGCTGCTGCCTCTTGTACGTTTCAACTGCGTCTCATCTTCAATGCTTTATCACGTTGATATCTGACATGTTTTCTGCCTATAGATTGCCTCGCTGGTATCGAAAACTGGACTTGCCGGGAGCGTTGCTCTGGACCTACCGCCGGAACGATTATCGTCAAAAAGTTTGACACACTGCTCACCAACACTGTCGGTTTCGTCGGATACAACCCATCTCAGAAGGCTATCATTGTCTCGTTCCGTGGAACTCTCTCAATCCGAAACGCAATCAATGACCTCAAGTTCTACAAGGTTGATGCTGACTACAAACTGAACAGAATCAAGGTTCCCGATGGCGCCAAAATCCATGGTGGATTCGGGGATGCCTACAATGCCGCTGCTAGCACGGTCCGCAGTGCCGTTCAGCAAATCTTGAATGGACCCGGCAAAGATTTCAATATTCACGTTGTTGGCCACAGCATGGGTGGAGCCATCGGCATTCTTGGTGCGATCGACCTTTACGATTTCCTCGGCGAATCCTTTGGTAACAAGATTAAAGTCTACTCTTTCGGCGAGCCTCGGTATGTGCTTAGTTACGCGTCTTTTCGTTCATCTACCATGATTTGCTGAACTGTTTTGACATTTAGTGTTGGAAACAAGGCCTGGGCAAGCTGGGTTTACACTCTCCCCTTCTTCAGCAACATGTTCCGTGTTACCCACAACACCGACATTGTCCCCCACCTCCCTCCCAAAGCTTTCGACTTTTTGCACCACCGTGCAGAATACTGGATCACCTCCAAGGGCGACTTGTCCACCTGCGACGACTCCTTGGGTGAGGCGGCAGCCTGTGCTGGCAGCGTGATCATTCCTTCCATCGTTGCTCACTTGGTTGGATACTTTGACATTCCTTTTGGGTAAGTGCAGATGCGCCTTTGTAATCTTTCTGAAGCACAGATAATTAACTGTATTTCTCTTTCAATAGACCATGGTGCTGAGCGCCGTTCCGATTGTTTACAGTTCTTGTGGGGCATAAATTATCCTATGCCGGTCAAGGATAATTTTGCGTGAGATTCTATGCAGTACCCTTAGTTAGAAATAGTAAATACAGAGTAATGTACTAGATAGCCTGGCGCTTTCGGATCAACTTATACCTCTCTTAGTACTCCCCGTAGTATCAATATACCTAGTAGTTGAGCCTCAAACTTTTTATTTTTTTTTTATTTGTCTATCAGGTGAGAAGAATTAATGTCTGTCAGATTCATCTCATGATTGCAGGCTGCTGAAACCAAGCCACGACTGTCGGTTGAATCATGAGAATACAGATGTGGTGGTGCCGAGGACCTCGCCCTCCCGACAAAAACAACATAACCCCTTGCAAATGCTGCTACTACTATACTGCTACGATCGCAGGTATTTCTTGCTGATTTTCCCACGCCCGTATTCCGAGTCTAATTATTCTGATTTTACTAGTATCTGAACATCCTCCGACTCAAGAATTTCGGAATCAAAGGCCTAGTAGGATTTCTCTCGTGTGGTGGGCAAATTATCCGGTTTATAAGAGCCATTGCGTGTATAATTGCCTAGTAGTAGTTTAAAGGATTGATGTGGTCCTTTAGATTTCATGCTTCTTACTGTACTCACATCTGCGATCAGAAATGATCAAAGATGACTACGTTATTTGGAGCTTTTCAATACATTGGGAGAGAAATGTGCACGTGGTCGAAAAAAGCTTCCCATTATAATTTTTTTGGGGAGTGAGATAGTCATGGCGAGATGGCCGAGTTGGTCTAAGGCGTCAGGTTAAGGCCCTGATCTCTCCGGAGGCGTGGGTTCAAATCCCACTCTCGTCACTCCCGAACTCCGAAAACTCTTTTTTGTCGAGTACCCTCTGGATGAGGAGAGATGAGGAGATGTCACTGAATTTGATTCTTGAAAACGAACTCTAGGTTGGTCAAGTCGGTCAAACTTCTAGTTTTCAAGGATCTAATCGTGAATAAACATGCAGCGATGGTTTGACGAGTGCAACTCTAGAGAGCTTCTCGCCCAATTCTTCCTCTCCGATCCAGTCCTATTCAACTACCATCTGGGGGACCTTGATGATTTTTACTTTCCGCATTGCACGTGGCAAACGGCTGTCGACTCTGACGGGAACCTGAAAGCGGTCGTTTTACTCTACCATCCTCCCACCCGAAGCACACCAGTTGTCCTGGCACTTTCGAAAGACGAGGATGAGTTTGGGCAACTGGTGGCGCACCTAACAAAGAATCGTTTCTTCCCGGAGACATTCTGGTGCCATTTCTCGGCAGATTTCATGGAGATGGTCGATCCTGCATATCGTCTGTCTATAAATACTCCTTTTCCAGACGTCAACTTTAAGATGCGCTTGGGCCCAGATGGTGTCGATCTGTGTCGGCAGGCTCTGAAGCAGAAATCTTTTTCCGGTCAACTACTTCGTCTGACATCGTCCCCGGACCACCTTGCTGCTGCCATGGACCTGTACCGCACCGTCCCCTCAATACATTTTGACCCACGGATGCTTCACACTCATTTCTATTATGGTGTGATGGAACCCTCGAGTACATCTACCATGCCACGATTACTATGCATCGCTGGAGTTCATGTGCATTCTACAGAGTATAAGCTAGCGGTCATTGGAAGTGTTGCTACTCGCCCTGGCTTTCGTGGTGCTGGGTATGCAACTGCATGTGTAGCAATGTGCGTTTTGCAGCTAATAGAAGAGGGTGGGTGTCGCCCTGATCGGATTGGATTGAACGTGGAAGAAACGACTGCTCCTGCAAGGCGAATTTATGATAAACTTGGTTTTTTGCCTGTTCATACTATTTTAGAAGGAGAGTTTGTTGCGGAGAGTTTGTTGCTGCATGTAGATGAACCATAGTAAACAGTATTCTGTATTTTTTTATGTTGCTTTACCCTGCGTTCCCAACATAATAGACTTTCTACTCTCTCTCCGCACTTTCGATTTTAAAAGGTTTTACGATATAATGGATATAATAGCGCGGATATGCTCCCAATACGTTACCGAATAGATTCAGCGCAACCAAGGAGAGCACCATATTGTGCATTTCCCTACCCCTCTTCTTTTTTGTATGTTTTTTCTAATGTGGTTTCCTGATGTCTATAGATGTAATAGTTCAGACCTCCTTTTAAGGGGCCTGGCAATAGATTCAAAGCAACCAAATGGACCTAGTTTCACACCACGGTGGATGGTATTGAGATCCGTAGAGTCCATCACTGTGTCTTAGTTACCCCAGCTGCCCCAGCCGCTCCAAGTGTCCGCTGAGCTGACCCAGCCTCCAGTAGACGGAGGGTCATTTTTAGCCGCTCTGGGGCAAACTCCAGTAGCAGCGCTCTGCTTGATGATATCCGCCGCCTTCTCGCTCATCATATACGTAGGAGTCGCGATAAAGAAACCGGGAATCTTTGGCCAAACAGAGGCATCAACAATACGAAGACCGTTCACACCGTGGACCTTGAAGTTATTGTCGACAACAGCAGTGGGATCTGAGGCTTTTCCCATTTTGGCTGTTCCGCAGGCGTGGTGGCCCCAAGAGTTTTGTTTGATGTAGTTAACAATATCAGCGTCGGTTTTAACGTTGGCGCCTGGGAAGATCTCGTGGTCGACGTACTGACCGTGAGTAATAAGGTTTCGAACCTGTTTAACTGCACCTGCAACGGTCAAAAGGTCTGTGTCTCCATCCGCGTAATACTTGAAGTCGATCGCAGGGGTGTCGCGGTAATCAGTGGAGGTGATCGTGACAGTACCCAAAGTGTTGTTGGTGTGTGCTTTTAGAATGAGGAACGAGAACACGTTTTTGCTATCCGCAATTTCCTGAGGGTAACCTTTGATGTAGCCGTGGAAGTTGAGCGGTCCACCAAAGATGTAAAGGTCAGGATCGGGAACGGTTGGTACGGAGCGTTGGGTTATTCCGAGGAAAACTCCGTTTGTACCGTAAATGCTGCTTTCCCACTTTTTGGCAGCGCACGTCGAGGTCAAACCTCGCTTGTAAGCAGTGAAACATGGATCGTTCGGATCCGCGGTGAATTTACAATTCTTGAGTAGCTCCCAGTCCTGCTTCATGGCAACGTTTACGGAAATCTCGTACCGATCTTGAAGGTTCTTACCTACACCGGGAAGGTGAAGGCGAGGTTGGAATTTTTCAGCACCTGGACCACCCTCCTTGCTCTTGTATTTTTGTAGGTCGTTCATATCGCCAATACCCGATAGCTGAAGAATCTGCGGGGTGTTGAAAGTACCAGCGGAGAGGATAACTTCACGCTTTGCGCGAACAGTACTAAGCGGTAATGGCTTTATATTGCTAGCAAGAGGAGACGCACGGTAGAGGGCTCGACCTTGAGTGTACTTGACACCTCGGACATTGGTACCATCGATGTCAAGGGATGTGACCAGAGTGTTTGTCCAGATGGTGAGAGGGCGAATGAATGGCTGTTTGTTTGTCTTCTGGTCATCTCCGCTGAGTTTACAAATAGGATCGAGCGATGCTTCTCGTTCGAGCTCATCTTGAATGAGTTGATAGACGGAGCTTCTCTCCCTACGGGGAGTCACAGCTGTCGGCACCAGGTGCCATCCTTCGGCACTTGTTCCGCCTGGTGCATTGACGTCGCCTCCAGGGGTACCGGGAACGGTACTAACCAGGTCAGTGAACAGACTAACGAGCTGCGGGTCTGGAGGGTTGTAGAGTAGAGACATGTCTGGAAGCTGGGTTTGCAACCATCCATTGTATCCATGACCGTTGTCAGCACTGCCATCGTCGCTGCAGAATGAGTTGCTGGTCTCGAGACGTTGGAACAATGGGCGCATATTCTCGTCGCGGAACTAAGGAAAGCGATGCATGCAAAGATTAGAACATTTGGCGCAGAGAGAAATCAGGAGATTGTAATTATAAACCTACCGAAGAATCATTGAAAGTTTTGGCGATTGAGTTCCAATCAGACGGGTGCGGGTACATGTGAATCATGGCTAAGAAGAATGACTTATCAGTTAGATGCAGTTGAAGCAATCAGGTGGTATTCAGACATACATACCATTGTGTACTGTGCACCCTCCCAAAGAACTGACTCGGGGATACCAAACTTTATCACGCTTCGGAAGACCCTGGGAGATGGAATAGTCCCAAGCAATGTTGGGATCTTCATTTGATCGAGCGTGGAAAGCCGGAATAGTGGTATTGTTGGATTCATAATCGGAACCAGCTTCAATGAGAAGAACGGCGAAACCTGCGCGAGCGAGACGAACGGCTAGAGGTCCACCTCCGGCCCCACTGCCGACAACTAGTATCAAAATCAGGGTTAGAAGGTGAAGGCGGCCGTGAGCAACTAGGGGTGAGCCTACCGATATAATCAAAGTTTGCGTCCTTGGCCACACCATCCCCACTGCATTTTAAAGCGGGATATCCAGCAGGAGAATAGGAACTGCATGCGGGTGTGGACGCGCGGGCAGCTACATTTGATATCATCAATTTCAATTGACATGTACAACGTCCAAAGTCGTCGCTTAAGTACCTAAGTTGGGCTTTGAAACAGCAGCCGTGCTGGTCGTAGCTAGACCCAAAGCCAAGGCTGCAACAGCTCCGAAAGTCAATGTCTTCATTTTTGAGTTATAGTGGTATTCAATCCCTGATATCTGAAGACGAAGAGGGGGCCTGTTCGATTCCTGGGGATATTTTGGTCCCTCGTTCTTTTATGCGCTTCATTGGTAGATAGCTTGCGTACCAGAAACAGAATGCTCACGCCGTCCACCCACAA
The DNA here is from genome assembly GCF_000182565.1 of Spizellomyces punctatus DAOM BR117. Lineage (NCBI taxonomy): Eukaryota > Fungi > Chytridiomycota > Chytridiomycetes > Spizellomycetales > Spizellomycetaceae > Spizellomyces > Spizellomyces punctatus. The sequence continues at coordinate 515,101 of NW_015971543.1, forward strand.
ACAGACCAGTGCATCTGTTGATAAAACATTCGTTGCAAACAATGTTACCGGCGTTACCTCAAGCATAGTTCTAAACAGTGAACAATAGTCTATATTTATGTTCTTGGTGTTTTCAATCTTCATATACCAACAGAGAATGGCGTCCTGAGAAGTGGTTGTGAGGAACCAGCCCTGTCACTATTTGCAGGCCGTGGATCCATTTACCGACATAAAGCATTCTAAAAATAGAGTGAACTTTACTCGATGCATCCCAGGTGTCTGGGTTTGCCTTACCCGCCTCGTCAATATTGTCCGAAATGACATTTCAATGTTTGGCATTTAGCATGGCAAGGAGCAAGAAAAAGATGCTGTACTGAAATGTGAATGTTGTCTCTTTTCATCCTACTGTCAAGGCGGAAGGAATTCGGAGGGGTGATGAATATGTCCCGTTTCATCGCGAAGGTATTTTCAATATACTGCCGTAACATTTAACTTCCGGTGTAAATACGACCCAAAGTGCATCGTTCCAGTGGTTTCTGTGAAGCAACACTTACAGTTGTTTCAGTAAGTGGTTAAGTTCCTCCACAACCTAGGCCCAATCACGAATGCATTCACATAGAGAGGAGCAAACACCTGGGAAGGGTTAACGCCAAGCTACAAGTGCAGGTATCATCGCTTTAACAGATCGATATAATCATCCAGCTCAAGAAGCGGTCCTAACAAGTAAATTGTATCAAACACATAATAGAAGGATTCAGTAAAGAGAAATCTTTACCAGCGCTAAATGACCACTATGGTTTACTAGACTACTAAACATTATGCTTTACCTCTTGAGCAGGTAAACATGACAGCCGAAATTCCTTAAACTTTGGACCTACCACATCTGCCTCATCAACCAAATTGGGCCCGCACCGCAACTTGGCTACTCAAAAGCTAGTCAGATTGCGACGCTTTGTCGAACAAAAGCGCATTAGGCAAATATATCAAGTAGTAAAACTACCAGGATACGGATTATATTCCCGCACCAAACGGCTTGTAGGACGTATTAGAATATACCAAAAAGCACAATGGGTACGGATCCTCTGCCGCCAATCCCACCCTAAGGACCCTATTACCTCTCCTCCATCTGAGACCGTTGCCTTAATATGCTACATCCCTTCATCGAGGTGATACGCTGCGTCTCCTCAATGTACCAGTCCATCCACATCACCCGCTCCGTAAGGTGCTGCAAAGCTCATGGAGCCGCGGTATTCAGACAGAAGGTGCCTCTTAAAAGTCGGACGAATGCTAACTGCGCGGATAGCGTGATTAGGGCAAGGGGATGAAGCTGTACCGAGCCGGAGACTGGTAGCAGCCATTATGGCATTCATGTATCATAATGGATGGATGTTGAGTATGCTCGCGGATTTATCCACAAAGGTGTTCGATAAGGATTCATGGTTTTTCCGACACTTTACTCCTTCCCCGCAAGTCCAGGTTCTGCCTGCGACTGATCGAAGCGCTGCAAGATCCCGTTCAAGCTGTTCCTCAATGCGTGCATGTTTGGAGTTCGGAATCCAGCAGCAATTTTGTGGCGGATCGTACGAAATCAAGCTTTGCGGGAACCAACTGGGACGGAGATGGTAGCCATGCATTCCTTGGCCATGAATTTGATATCAACGTTGGAAAAAAGTGGGTGGACTGTATTGCTTCTGTTGAGATTAGCAGTGCGCATGGGCCAAATGGTACTTCTCACGGGGATTTGGAGAGCTGGGTTTTAAAGACGATGTGGATCTTTGGTATATGATGGTGCCGTATTTCAGAGGGTAGAGATGCTTTTTGCCGCCTTCCTAATGTGAAAAGATTGATGATGAGATGTTCCGTTTCGGGTACATATTAATGGATATAACCTGGAACTGCTTGCGGATCGCTACTTCCAGTTTCTGTATTTAAGATATCAATGAAGATAACCTAAATGTCCTCAAGCAGACTCGGCAAATCGGCCGGTTCCAAACTCTATATGATGTGAATGTATATTAGAAGGTTCAGCGGACCTGAAAACAGCTTCCAAGAAGATACAAAATGTCATCCGTCGTCAGAAACCTCCAATGGCGGACGATCTACGAACCAGATACCTGCCGCTAGAGGGAAACGAGAAGCACTTTGTAACAACCTTCCCATCGAACCATGCATGCAAAGAACCAAAGATGTGGAAAAGGTCTTTTGCATTAGCAAACAACATTTCCGCATCTGATCAGTGATGCCTTCAATCTCAGGAGTTTCCTTGATTGATCGGATGTCTATTCAGAGTCCTCTATATAGATCTTTTCCTAGTGGTAACGATTCTCCTTTTTCGAATCACTATCGAACGTCTCCTTCAACACCCTTGATATGAGAATGTGTTGGTACGTCAAAGAGTGAATATGCTTCAAGCATTACTGAGGGACAAATACTCTCCGAGTCGGCAGCATGAACTTGACCAGAATGCTCAACCGATCTGGTAACCGATCTTGGACAACTGACTGATCATAATTGTGCTTATCGCTTGGAGTAAGCATTTGTAGAAGGCCCTTCCCAATCTTCAGCGCAGCTCATAGCATTAGACAGACAGTATGTATATTTCGACAACCTACAGAGCAGAAACATGACAATCCCCTATTCAATGCTCTGTATTGGTACTCTGACTCTCGCTGCACGTCGGCCCACTCTCAAAGTGAACTTTCCTGCCGCTCTTGTCCTCGCAAACTATGGTATCTTCCACAATTGGCAATTCGCCTGTAAGGGGATTGGGTGTCGGGGCAGCTGCCATGTGCTGCATGCGTTGTCCAGCCTCAACGGCCGCCCGGTCGCCACCTAGTTGCGTGGTGTAGAATTGAAGTCCGGCTTCCGAGTTGAATTGAGACATGGGGTTGGATCGAGCATGTCGTCCGCCTCCGCCTTCAGCCCCTACGGGGTCGTGCACGGCTATGCGAGCGCCCGGTGAGTGTGCTTTCTTTTTTTCGCCAGTCATTATTGCGCTTGTGGAGATCCTGTCAGGTAGAGAATATCTTCCTGGCAAAGTGCAATCGTGTATGAAGTTTGAGAAGCTGCATTTTGTGACCTAAAAGATTGGACAATTTACGTAAGGGCACTTTGGACGAGGGACTTGCAACGTCTTTGGACAAATTGCAAGCACCATCAGATACCATTCTCAAATAAAGTATGGGTTTGGATATGCCATGTCATTTCACCTGAAAGACAAAAGTTCATTTACCGGTCGTCAAAGTCCATCTTACCACTGCAACTCAATTGTCAACTCTATATTTCTTGTTCCAAGGTTTATGCATCCCACGCAGAACCCCCATTTCCCTTGAGGTTCGTTGTTTCCTTGGGTTTACTTTGCCTGGAAGTCCCCTCTGGGTGCTTACGGGCTTTTAAGGATGCGGTCCCATCTTTGGACACAAAAAGCGCCCAAATACGTGCTTAGAAGGCCCGAGCAAAGCGCGCGACTTTACAACCGAACTTTGGCAATTTGGGGACATCTCTTTCTTTGGGACCTCATTTAACTGTTTTTACTTGTCTTGTTCGTCTTCTTCTTTTACTCCCATTCCGGCTGTTGCTCCCGAATCACAACTACAAGTCGTTATTTTGACGTTCAACGTTATCCACCAGCTCTTTTTGTGTACCTCATACATTCACCCACGTTTTGCAACGCTGCCGAAACTCCCAATAGCCACACCTCTTAAGAGCTAATTGTAGACAGTGTCGCATGCCCTGCCATGACTCCTTTCTTCCCTTCCGGTTCCGTAGAGCACGACAACGACGAACCGCCAAGTCGTCGCCGCACTCGGTTTGCGTCTGATTCCTTCTCCATGCCCCGCCCTCCAAGCGATTTACTGTGGGAAAATGGGGCTTTTGACGAAGAAGTATCTGGAATATTGCGCGAGGATGACGGTGGGAAGCGAGTGTCGTTTGCCCCTACGTTAGCCTCTCTTCCTATTGTGGAGGAAGTGAATGGTGCAAACACGGCAAACGAGGTGGCGGAGACTGATAGCGAGGCTTCATCGGACTCTGAACCAGATGAGCGCACACCCGTACTTCCAACATTTATCCGCCGTCCACGCCCACCCCTTCGCAGCGCAACCACCATAGAGACGGATTCGTCACGCCGAAATACCTGGCATCCATTCACACTCCCACGGATAGCCTCAGGCCCCAGATCAGCCACCAGCCGTCAGAGCATCTGGGGCTACGGCTCAATAGCGACGGAAAGCACAGACGATGAAGCACAATTAAGAAGGCCCTCTCGAGCCCGGGCTCAATGGCGAAAGTCCTTCATCTTCTCCAAGCGTAAGAGCGCGGTCTATGACGATGAAGGGACTGACAATGTCATGGGAACCGGGATGAGAGTGTGGTATGAAGATTATACGACGATTGACTGGATACACGACACAGTCAAGGAACGTGTACGGCTCCGCTCTCTTCGCAGTATACCAGGATTGAAAGGACGGTTGATGAATCATCTGGATGCGGCACAAGCATGGATCTTGCTCGCCTTGATTGGAATAGCATGCGGGTGCATTGCCTCTTTTATCGACATTGCATACACCTTCCTGTCGGACTTGAGAACCGGCTACTGTGGAACCGATATCTGGAGAAGCAGACGCAGCTGTTGCGTTGCTTCGTCATCTGGTAAGCGTGAGAGTTCACATCTGCCCTCAAGTTTTTATAGCATTAATGGACCCTTTCACAGAAATATGCACAAGTTGGGTTACATGGCCTGACCATTTCAATCTACATCCCATCTCCCCGTTTACCCACTACACATCTTATATCATGTACACCGTTACCGGCATATTATTTGCAACGGCTTCCGCACTGGTCGTAAAGCTCTCAAAGACCGACTCCACCTCGTCGTCATCAGGCGAAGGAGCATCGAGCGAACCTTCGTGGGTGACTACGGCCAGAGCACAGCGGGGCCTGCGAAGAAGTAGAAGCAGAGACCACAGTATGAAACAGCAGAAGAAAGTGAAATACCATGCTGCTGGAAGTGGAATACCAGAAGTGAAAACTATCCTTGGCGGCTTTGTTATAAGAGGATTCTTGGGATTTAGAACGCTGGTTGTCAAAGTTTTTGCTTTGGTAAGGAACTGTTTGAGGAGTTGCCAAGATGTAATCACTGCTAACATGACATGCGCTTTGATTTGGTTAGATCCTCTCCATTTCATCAGGACTTGTCATTGGCGCACAAGGACCGTTAGTCCACATTTCTTGTGCTGTGGGTAATGTCTTATCCAGAATGTTTAACAAGGTAAGTCATGTCTCCACTTCATGTATTGCCATGAATCCTAATCAGAATTTCTTCGTTGCAACGAATAGTACGCTAAGAATGAAGGAAAGAGGCGTGAGATTCTCTCTGCAGCATCTGCCGCCGGAGTGTCTGTCGCTTTTGGAGCGCCGTTGGGTGGGGTCCTGTTCGCATTGGAAGAAGTTAGCTACTACTTTCCGCTGAAGACAATGTGGAGAAGTTTCTTTTGCGCACTTTGTGCTGCCGGTACCGTGCGACTCATCAATCCTATTGGATCTGGGAAAGTTGTCCTGTTCCAAGTGGAGTGGGAGGGTGACACCCAATTAGGAGGCGTCTGGAGAGTGTGGGAGATTATCCCGTTTGCGCTGGTTGGCATTTTAGGGGTGTGTACCATTGTGTGATTTCCTGGTAAATGGTTTGAGAACTAACAGCATCCTAGGGAGTTTATGGTGCATTGTTCGTACGATTGACCGCGGCATGGTCTCGTATCCGAGCACGTTCGTGGTTTGGCAGACGGCATGTTTTGGAGGTGTTCATCATCGCTGCCATAACTGGGGCGGTTAGCTTTCTCTGGGATTTGACAAGGTAAAGGAGGCATCTTATCGGGCCTACACCGCATTCCAAAGTTTAACAATGTGCGTCACAGAATGGGCAATGGCGAACTTGTTGGAGAGCTCTTTGCCCAATGTACATCTTCCACAATGAACTCGCCACTTTGTCGCACGAAAAGTATCTCATCTACACTTGAAATTCTCGCGATCACACTTGCTGTAAAGGTTGTGTTGACGGTCATCACGTTCGGCGTGAAGGTGCCAGCCGGCATTTTCATCCCTTCCATGTGTGTCGGAGCTTTAATGGGACGCATGGTCGGAGTTTCCGTTCAATGGATAGTTGGGACGTATCCTGATTATTGGATGTTTGACTCATGTCGAGGAGAGAATCTTGGTGTGTTGGGTGGGCCGTCTTGTGTTGTACCCGGTGTCTACGCGGTTGTTGGTGCGGCTGCTGCCGTTAGTGGGGTTACGAGAATGACAGGTAATTGACGGCTATCCAGGATGATCGCATTGATGAAACTAACTTTTGCTCTCCAGTATCATTAACGGTCATCATTCTCGAATTGACGGGTTCTCTTCCATCCCTCCTCCCGGCTATGTTGAGCATCATGCTTGCAAAATGGGTAGGTGATGCCATTGCTCCGATGGGTCTCTACGAGACTGCCATCTTCGACAGTGGGTATCCGTACCTGGACGCAAAGCGCGGTGTGCGAGCAAAGGGGGGCAAAGGATGGACTGTTGTGGATGTGATGGAAGCCGGAAAGAAAAGAGGAAAGAGCATTGCCGTTATTAGATGTGGGACAAAGTACACCATTGATGATTTGGAAAGTTTGGCAAAGGGAACTACCAATGCAGGAGCCAGATCCGGCCGATCAGCTGTCAATAATGGGCAGCAGGAAGATGGCGGATTCCCGGTTGTTGAAGGAAGCGATGTCCTAGTCGGATACATTGCAACTCCAGAGTTGCTCCACGCCATACACCTCGTCAAAACATCCCCAAACCCCATGTGGCCGATTATCTTCAAACGTCCCCCTCCTGTGGCCAGTGTCACCGAGCGAGATAAAATGATGTCCCAGGTGGAACGGATTGTGGATCTGGAAGGATTGCTAAATGCAGTCGCCAGCAGTGCAGGGTTAGGCGGCAGAGGGAGAAGTCCCGTCGGAAGAGGAGGCTGGAGATCACCAACCCTAGAACATAGCATCGAGCGAGGATCAGCACAATCTCTGATCAGACCATCGTCGCCACCTACACAAGCGCCTTTACATCCTATTTCATACACACCTGCCACAACACCCAGCCTCACCCCACGAACCCCACATGAGCCTATATCACCAGAATCCAGCGATACGGAATCTGAGGTTCACGATTTCACACCATGGATGGACACTGCCCCGCTTTCCGTCCCACACACCACCTCCCTAGATCTAGTTCACGAGCTTTTCGTAAAGTTGGGGATAAAGACCCTCTGTGTCGTATGTGATGGGAAATTGGTCGGCGTGGTGCACAAAAAGGGTGTTGTTGCATTTGTAAGAGAGGTTAGTGAGCGTAGTGGAGAAGGAGATTGATTTAGTAGTTAGTTGCGAGAGACAGTTGTGATCGTGTTTAGGTTATGTCGCTTGTTTCTAGTGCTTGTGATGCATAGACTATTTTCCTTTTTCAATAATAATTAATCTTGATGCAAGATGTTAGAAATACCGCTGCTAATGTACAGCTGCAAGCGATGGCGGTCTGCGCTGGCAAGGTTTTTTGAAAGGAAAAATGGCAAAAATACAATTAATACCCCAAATTGAAGCATCACAAATGCTACGACAACAGATTTTGCTAAGAAACAATCCACCCTTTTAGCTCATACCCCCTCAATATGTTCATCAAGGTCCATGCCGTTTTGCGCAACTCTTTTCATGTACTCTACAACGCTCACCACCCTCTTTTGACTCGCACACCAACGTGCAAAGACGGTCATCAACCCCGCATTTGCATTAATAGCATGCATAAAGTCCCCAACGACCAGTAACTCTCTTTTGGCTCTGGACAACATGACGTTTATCCTCTGTCGATCACTCATGAAACCTACACCATCCGTTCTGACAAGAGAAGCAAAGACAATATCCGCTTCATGTCCTTGAAAGGAATCAATATTGTAGCATCGTTCACGACATGCGTAATCACGATGTGTGAATTTGTTTCTGAGGAGGGCACGGTGGGCATCGTATCCCGTCAAAATAGCAATACGAGAAGGTGTTTCGTAGAGTCGACGAACGGATATCAATCGATGAATAACAGTAGCTTCTCCTTGATTGGTCCAAGAGTGGCCTTGCTTTTTTTGACGGCCACTGACGTTTACCCAGAGTACACTGTTTGTATTGTCTTCTGGTCGGGATTCAGGTGTAACGAGTCCTATAGGTTTATACACGTTTTCGGATAAAAAGTTTGCGAGGGGTCGTGGGAGGCGGTATTGGGTTCGTAGATGGATGGAGGAGACTGTTTTCGGTAAGGTTTCTTTGAGGGGTTCCAGGGCGTCAAAGGCGTGGAATACGTTTGTTACTTGGAAGCCGAATGGGGGGAGTTGGTGTTCGTCTCCGAGAAACACTACCTAAAGTTTAAAGTCGGTTAACACAAAACTAGTACGATTTTGCGATTATGAATCAACGACATGACCTTTTCCAATGTGGGCAACTGGGAAAGTACCCAAGGGTAAGCAGCTAAATCCGCTTGACTAGCTTCATCAACCAACAGCCATTTCACAATTCGGTTCTTGAGAACCCGTGTCATCATCTTGGCGTTACTCATCATACTCAACGTACACAAAAACACACAGCTCTCTTGCGCTTTTTGGTATGGACGTGCCCGTGAATTCTCGGGTATCCTTTTGCTAATGACGATCCGGTCCGAAAATTCGAAATATTGGCCTTCGTGCCATTCAAAGTAGAAATCCTCTGACACAACCGTTAAGAACTGGGTGTGCCCGGTGCGATGGAGCTTTTCTGCAACGTTTTTTACTGCAATGTTTGAATTGGCTACGACGAGGAGGACGGGGAACTGAGGCTTTTGTTCGTTGGGCAGTCTGGTGAAGATTTTGGAGAGAATGCTTGCGGTGGTGCTGATGACGGTGGTTTTTCCCGTCCCAGGTGGTCCATGGACGTAAATAAACAAAGCGGGAAATTCGTGTTTTGGAGCAAAAATCATTTGAACGGCGGAAGCTTGGGCATTGTTGAGTCCAAAAAAGTTGACTCCTGCAAGATCGTCTTCGTCGTCCCCATATGGAATGTATACCTCTGGACCATCGATCCTTGTTTCATCTGACTGTTTCTGGATCGTTATCGGCTGCTGATGAACGTCGGGCTTGTACATGTCCAGCTGCGTCGTGTAGAGGCGTGTTAGCGGCGACAACAGTGTCTCAGTAAAGACGTTGAGTAGACTCATGTCTCCCGACAACAGTTTTTTGAGAAAAATGCACAGCGTTGTATCACCAGATAATCCCTTTTGCGTCGGAAGTACAATGATCTGCACAACCTGATCAGGATCAATCGATGGGGTAATAAACGCTGATTTTCCTTTGACGATTCTAATGTCGCCGGGGACTTCACACCCATCTTGCAGCTGGATGGTCACTTTATCGTTTTCTCGCACGCGGGTTGCAAAACGGCTTTGCTGAACTTTGAGGTACCGTTGACCCCACATGTCTTCGTTACTCAGATGATCATATTCGCATTTATATGGATTACGACCACCTCCCGCAACTCGAGTTGTCGTAGTAGCAAGGAACATGCACATGGGAAGATACTTTTCGTTGAGCTCGGTGATTGCGTATGATGTGTCTTGCACAGGTGCGGTTGACCATGAGCAGCGTTCAATAAAGGCGTTGTACGACAGGATGGCCAGACTGACAAAATGCCGAAATTCTTCATTCGTCGACAAGTCGATATCCATGGCCGTTTCATCCGCTCGTGCGTTCTTTGCTACTTGTAAAGAGTCATTTACCCTTGGCGGCACATGCGCATCGTAAGCGCTGGTACTTTTTATCCCCAGATCTTTATAGAGAAGTAAAATGGAATACCAAATCTCGGTGCCTACAATGATCTTACTTGAGTCTGATAACCATGCGTCCAGGGCTGCAACCGGGTCTTGCATCACTGGGTTGGAGATGTGGATTCGAACTTGTAGCAGCGGATCGAACGGTTCTGGGCGTCGATGTTGCTTCCCTACTGCAATGGACAGGCATCTTGTTCCACTCGCAATATGTATCAAGATGGTTCTTTGGTCTTCGTTCTGAACTGCCAGTCCGTAGATTCCAGAGATGCTTGACAAGCCTCCAGGTAATGGGCCCCGCTGTTCGTCCAGCCAATCTAAATGTGACTCTGTAAGATTCTGTAGAGACAAAAACCAAACCGTTGCTTGTCTCGGGTCGGGGACATATTCCGCAAGTGGGATTTCATATACTTCTCCGGGGTCAAAACTCTCCTCTGGAATCTCCGCATCTAAATCCTCATCATTAGAACCATCGTTGAAACTGTAGCCGTCGGGAAAAGTACGATGTGGGGATGACTCTAGGGCTTCAGGTTGGTTGTCCCAGATGTGGCAGGTGAATGTGACCATGTTTGATTGTTCTGCGAGTGCGAAAGAAGGAGCTGCTCGAGGTCTGAACGATAGCACAGCTTTTGCAAAAGGCGATCAAGTTAAAAATAATAGCGCAAACAGTTTTCTTCTGCCAAGCTCTACCCAAACAGTAGGGCATCATCATTTTTCGCGGAAACTTTCATACAGCAATAGGAATGGGAATAAAGCTTAACGCAAGTCACCAGGACTCATATTACATAAGCCGATCACATATTATAAACAAACAATTAGGTATGATATCACTAATCTAAGGTATACGAAAGAGTACTCCTACAAGGTATTGATAAACTCAAAGCATTAATTAAATATTGATAGGCCATCAAATAGGTTCAAAAGAATCAACGTCGTCGCCGCATTTGAAACCACTTTTGGACTTCGGCCAATGTCCAGCCAATGCCATGTGCAATGTCCATCATCACATTGTTCGTTGGGTATCGCTCTTCATAAAATTCCTGTTCCAATGCTTTTTCTGCTGTCTCTGAGGGAGAGCACGGGAAACTGGGGTCTTTGCGGCCTTTGGACTTTGGACCGGTCGGGCGCTTGGCTTGTGGGTCACGGTAAGGCGTACAGCGTGCTGTGGTGCTTTTCCTGCCCTTTTGGGGAGTTCTAGGGTGACGCTTGGTGTTTGACAATGGTGAAGTGGCTGAAATAGTATCTACTGTAACTCTTGGCGTGAGGCCGGCCTACCCCATCACGGAAGAATGAGACAAAAACGTGACAGTGGAGCAAAAAACAGTGTCATTCCAAACGAAAAAAAGATACATACCTGAAACGCTCGATTCTTTCTCATAGAAACAGGTTCATTTACAAGACCTCCAGTCAGAAGCCACCATTGCCCAGCTCCCATCCCAAATCTGGAACACCCCTCCGGCAAGCCCGTAGGATCATTACGGAAAGTCGCACCTCCACAATCATCACTTGACTTGAATTTGCCTTCTTCACAGGAATCCGAAACGGGGCTCATGGAGCGCATGGCCAATTCTGATGCCAAAAAATGTACCCGACGAGGAGGTTTGATGAAAGGCGGTGATGGTGAGAGGCAAACGAGAGGGCAATCAAGCAGATCAATGTCGGGGACCAGAGTATCAGAATCAAACTCGTTTGCTCTGCCCTCAAGATCAAGACAAGTTGCTTCCGTGTGAAGATCTAGTTCATCTAGTGTGAATGTCCCAGTCCATTAGACTCTTTTTGGTCTAATGGATGAAGGCTTAGTCATCATGTTCTGTGCGTAAGCATTGCCCCATTGTTGAAGCTAAAACCTAATCCTTCTTAATGACGAACCTACTTCACTTGCGGGAGACACGGCTTGGGTTGGCAGTCATAGCGGACACCCATATTGCGTTGCATGTGTGTACTTAGATATCAGACGTTGGAAGAACGGCAACGTATGCCAAATGTAGGGTAACGTAAGGCATGAACCCGCAATTCTAATGAAAACCTTAAGCGATATGTACAATCATCATGTCTCCCTAAATGAATATCATACAATCCCCCCCCCCTCCTTCTCTCTAATACTTCCATCTTTATTTTTTTTTTTCTTTTCGCTATGGCAGCATTGTCCGTAACATTCAAGCCGAAAATGCCAACTTTGGCGGAACCCAAACCTCATCGTCGCTGCCCCCTGACGACGGCCAAGACATTGACCTCCTCCTTCCAAAAGCTTCAAGTGTCATTTCCGCCAACTTGTCCATTGTCAAAGCCTCTAAACAATTATTGACGTTTCCTTGTTCATCATATACTGTTGGAAACGCGGCCGAGCATCTCCATTCCCCGTCAACGACAAACTTGAATGCCCATGACCGGGTCCGGTCAAGAGATAGTGTGATGGCGAATTCGTCGTAGCACGCTGGATCTCGTGGTAATGGGATAGAGACGGCCCAGCCGTCAAATTCGCCAGTCAGAAACACTGTTTTGGCGGAGGAATGATGCCATCGGAAAATGACTTGTTGGTGGGTAACGATGCGGCGGGGATACGAGAAAGGTGAGAGTGGTGGGGAGGATGGAGACAGGCTTGGCGATAGTGGTGTAGTAATGTACGGCGGCATGACGAAAGTAAAAAGGTGGTTTGGGGCGCCGTGAAAACGTCTTGACAATATATGGACTTTAAAAGTTCGGATATATGGATGAACTTCAGTAAACAATGGAAATTCCCCGTGCCTTCAACAACCCGTGTCCAAAAACACACACACACACACACACACACACAAGATGGCAAACAAGGCAACACGGGCAAAAAGGTCTCGTTCGTTTTGATCCCGCAATGTGACAAAATCCCCTTATCGTCACGCGTGCTCAGTCAACACAAATAATCGTATCTCACAAATGTTGCATTTGCCTCTCGAACAAGTGTTGTTTATCCGAGTCAACCAAACAAAAAATGATCGATCGTGAAAGGCCCAAAAGTGCGAGGTTGCGAGACAAAAAGGGCTTGTCGTGAACCAGAGGAAAGATACGGGAAAATGAAAGATGACGGGGGACAAGTAGGGAGGCGTTTGTTCAAAAGGATATTTTATATACTCTAGTAAAAAGCACCCAACCCGTGCATTGCACTTGCAATAGAATTCTCGGCTCCTTTTCTGTTCACAAATTAGTACGAGTGACAAAAACGAGAACTGTCGTCATCTTTGCTAACAAAAACGTGTTGGATCATAGAGTAGAAAAATCAAATAAAAAGATTGTGTTGTGCTGTGCTGATGCTGCTTGCAAGTAATAAAATCGCATGCGTAGCAAAAAAACGAAACGGTCAAAAGACAAAAAACTGAATAAAACAAAACCTCGTTTGGAGTGTTCCGTCATTTGACGAGTGTTCATTTCCAGTCAGAACTCGTCTTGCGCATGAGTGATGATGACTCTTCTAATCCAGGAATTCGGGTCTAGATCCATGAAATTTTGTCTTACGTCATGCAATTGGATTGGAATGTTGTACAAATTGGGGTTAATAATACCCGAGTCGTACCATGGGCTTAGCTTGGCGAAACGAGATCGGACAAGCTTACGAGATTTTGCTTGTTTTGAACGGACAGGTTTTGACATGGTCGAGAGTTGATTTGTTCCTTTCATTTTACTACATCTTTCTGGTCGAGTATTATGCATCTTTTATCTACTACATCTTTCTCACTTTATATGTAACAACCGGTCGCAGAGTCGCAATCACCCTTCCAACATTAGCTTCAACCAAATCTTTCACAACACTATCAACCTCCTTGTAGCATTCCGGAGCTTCCTCATACAATAAATCCTTTTCATCACAGACAACCACGCTTCCCAGATGCGTTCGTCGGAGTCCTTCCATGGCTTGTGGTGTTTTACCATACTTTGATGGTAAGGACGCGAGGGCCTTTTTACGGGTCGTGGTGCGGCCTGCACCGTGGGCCAGGGAATTGGCGGTATGGGGTTGAGCTGTTGGGTTTGGTAAAAAGAGGTAGGAAAAGCTGCCTCGTGAACCGGGAATAACGCAAAGACCTCGATCAGACGGTGCGGCGCCTTTTCGGTGGATAAACTGGGTTTGTGTATCCGTTGACACCATTTCCATCCAATTGTGGCACATGTCCAAGAGTTTTCTTTCCGGATTGGTGTTTAGACGGGAGAGAAGACGTTGAGCAATTAGATCCCGGTTCCGTGATGCCCAGCGCATGGCCATGTTGTGATCAGAGAGGTAGGCGGTTAGTTCGGATGAAGGGTAATTTAGAGGGACTGTTGGAGCTGATGCATGCTTTGCAAGAATAGATGGACCAAGGGCTCGTGATCCAGAGTGCACTTTATATTGTCAAAATTGTGATATGATGAGTACCATTTTCACGAAAAAAATCACTCAAAATCCTTTCAACCCACCAAGTAAAAGAGCCTTCCCAACATCAATCCCAAGATCCCGAAGCATCCCCTCATCCTCAACATGCTCCACCACTTGAATCTCTGCAAAATGGTTTCCAGCTCCAACCGTTCCAAGCTGGTCATCAAATGCAGTAGGGGACACGTTTGCTTCTGCAAGCCAGTCGATTGTACACCCATCCAACCACGGGCCTTCAATATCACGAATCTTTTGTGCGGTTTTCTCTGGTGACAAGTTACATCCGAGTGATGTCGTAAAGAGCGACATACCACAACCTAATCATATCAACATTAAACAAAACGCACAATCCCACCATTGAAAAGCCAATAAAAAAACGTACCAACATCACTCCCAACCAAAGCAGGATACGCACACCCCTCAGAAACAACCACAGCACCAATCGGAAACCTATTCCCAGGATGAAGATCCGGCATACCCACTACACGTACAACCCCATCAAGGTTACATAAAGCCTTTAATTGACTCGTTGCGAGAGGATCGATTTCGACATGGTGCGCGAGGATCGTCACTGGGATATCGTTTGTGTTGGTTTGGGGTTTTTGGGTTCCGATATAGTCTTCTCCGGCTGATACGAGTATGACACTACACACCAAAAACACATCCATGAGAACCAAAATACTTGCGATCAAAAAGGGATGGATAACCGTACCCATCATTCTCAAGCCTCCTCCAAAGATCAAGATCATGACCCCAAACCTCAGTTCCATCAGCCAAAAACACTCGACAGGCTCTCGTCAATCGTAACTTTGTTTTCGCAAATTGGATAATGCGTTGCCTGAATTGTGTCATCTCTTTTGTTACTATTGAACAAGATGCGTTGGTGAGGTCAGGTATGGAAACAAGAACGACCGTCCGTTGTTGTTGGTTGGAATTCTTGGCAAGCGTGAGACGTAGTGATGGCATTTTGCTGGTGTTTGGCTTGCCGGTTTTTTGTATAGCGTTTGTGGGTACGTTCGGGGATATTGAATTGCTGGGATTTATTGGATTCAAAAACCGTACACAATAAGCTAGAACCCTACATGAGTCGCCAAAACCAAAGTCATATTCCTTTTATTGTGCAAAAGTGTGACTTTACCGCGCAAGTGGCACAGTAATCCGATACATCACTCATCCTCAATAACAAAAACACACACATTTCAACTCACATATATTGATAATTTAACAGCCATCATCAAAAAAAGAAACAACAAAAAACTATAAAAACCCATCAATGCAAGCAACAAGAGCGAGAGGAACTACACCAATAGATGAAATAAAGATACTAACATATAAGAGATACCCCCTCTCTCCGGTCCTGCACAAAAAAGGAATCCACCCCTCTGAAAAAATAACAAGAAATACACAGCGAAAAAAAAAAAAAATATATCTACCTCCTACATAAAACTTTCCAAGATACTGCAAAAAAAGAAAGCGAGACAAGTACTCAAAACCTAACTTCCATACCCAATCCTGTTTTTTTTTTCGTTCCAACTCTCCATAAATAGAAAATCGCAAAAAGATGTGTGTATACAACGGATTGCAAATTCAGCAATCAACTGGGGGAGGAGGGCAAGCAACATAAAGAATAATCACTTGTCCTGAGAGGTCCGCGCAAATAAACGTTGATATAGGCAGTTGGAGACGTCATGGAGTGTGATATCTCCTTGGCTGCCCTTCTAACGCTCTTTTTCAAACAGCGACCTTTTTAATATTCTTAAAGATAGGGAGACGATGTCCGGCATCCGAATAAGATTGAGCTTCATCCTCGTTCAAGGTATCCTCCTCTATGATCGTCTCACGCACAGGCGAAGGATGTCCAGACGGAGGGGGTGACAGGAGCTGAGCATGCTGCTGATATGTCATGCCTTTCGAGGTGGCATACGCCGTAGACGGGCTCGAAGGCGACAAATAGTGCTGTTCGGTAATCATGCCTGTCGAAGGGTCAATATGGAGCGGGCTCCCGGGTAAAAATCCGCTAAAGCTCTCGGAACGTCCTTTTACCCATGAGCGCTGGTTGGGAGTAATGAGCGTACTAGGCTGCGTCACTGAGCGAGCGCGACGGGTTCTTTCACGAGGTGGCGTCGCCATCGCATTGGAAGAGGTCGAATGAACACTGGGTATATGGTTTCCGCTCGCCATGGCATCGTACATGACCGAATTGGGGACTGGAGGAGCAAGCAGATGCGGTTGGACATGATGAGGGTATAAGTCAGAGTAGTTGGCTGCCTCCTCGGCAAAAGTGACTTCATGACGCATTTCGGCATAGCTCAGTCGACGTTGTTCCGTATAGCCAGCTAACGGAAGTGAGACCATGCCCACCTCCGTAGGGGAGCCGAGGCGTGTATCACGGAGCATCTTGTTGAGATGCTCAACATCTTGATCTTGTTGAGCGCTATAACCGTCCGCCATCGGGGCAATGTCTACCGACGGTCGACGGCCAGAAAAGTAGGCATCGGCAATGGCGCGGTGGTCATAGAGATGCGTCGGAGCTGCCGTAACAGACTTTGGCGGAGCTGAATTGACAAACGTTGCATGCGTGGGCGACTGCACATTGTCGTCAGGCTCATCACCCACCCCCATGGTGCTCTCATGGCTGCTAGACAGCGTACGAGCGCGATCCCTTGTTTGCACAGATAGGCCAGCTGCCTTTTCATCACCCGGCTTGCGAATAACGATAAGCTTCTTATCAATGTCTTGAAGTTTCTTCTCTACATCTTTCTCAGTATGGATGAAACAACACCGCTTGCCATACGGACAGGTGCCTTTCTCCCAGAAAGTCTTGCACATTTCGGTCTTGTATTTGGGATGACGATCCACAGGCCGGAGCTCTGTTTCAGAGTGCGCAAACTGACACTTGTTTCCATAGCGGCAAGTACCAGTTTCCTCCCAGGAGCGACAGAGCTCAGTCTTGTATAAACTCATCTTCTTCAGCTCTCGGTCAATCTTTGTAGGGCTACCAGAAGCTGTCGTTTCGCCAGAGCCTCGACGTTCGGTCGTAGCTGAGCCACTTGAGGTAGAGCCGTCAGAGGTCACTGAGCGCTTCCGCGTGTAAGGAGGGCGAGTCGCCGGAGGAGAAGGGAGTGGAGCGGAATTATAGGGGCGTGCACCTGCCATATAACGGGCTGGCACATTACCCAAATGGCTGTTAACACTGGCAGTTGTAAGCTGGTGCTGATGCATCAACAAGGCATGTGCGGTAGGAGTGAAAGCTCCTAGAGCCATTTGTGGAGTTTGCGGGGTGGCCAATCCTCCTAGTGCGTAAGAGGGGCGGACAGCGGCGTAAGGAGTACCGGGTAAGGAGGCAGAGTTCATGACCAGAGCGTCTTGATAGGCAGCCGCTGCTGCAGCGTATGCGGCAACATCTGGATGAAGGGCAGCGGAAGTATCTTCGGTATCGATGGGTAAGCCATTCTTCATAGCAAAGTCGTGGTTAGCGGAAGGACGTCGAACGCGACTAGCACCCGTTGAAGAGGCAGGATCGAACATCCTTGCCTCTCGACTATAATTGTCTTGCTGCATTTCCCTGACGCTCGGGCGGCGATGGGTCAATGGTCCCCCTTCAGAAGGCGCCATCTCATACGACGGAACATCATACAGCTTTCCCTCACCCATGGTCGGATGGCGCGGTCGTTGCTGAAGCAAGATGCTCATAAAGTTGGCTTAAAAGGTGAAAGGCAGGCGACGTCTAGCTGCAGTTGCTAGGTGTTGTCTGGGACGGGGTGAGCAAGGGACAAGCGTTTGAAAGGAGAAAGATTGCTACAGAACGTGACAACAAGAAGAGATCAATAAACAGCGTGACAAGTCTGATAAACAACCAACAACGTACCAGAGAGGCTTTACAAAGCCAGTAGAATATTTGTCAATACAATCTGACAAGCGACAAGGGATACAAGGCAACCAAGAGCCGTTTTAGGTAAACACTTTTATCCAGGACGTGCCGAAACCACAGGAATAGAAAGGAAATACAAGGGAGAGCCTAGTTAGCGGTGGAGAGGAGACAAGGAGAAAAGGTGGACCATGGGCATGACAAGACAGACAAGGGAGGTCACAAAAGGTCTCTCTCTCTCCTCCCAAAGACCGTGAGAAGCCAAAGCTGTCACCACCAAAAGGTCCTTTGCAAAGATGTCGGTGAAGCCAATGAGGAAATCCTCCAAGAAAGCGAAAGCGAAAAGAGCGATACGAGAGAAGGGCTTTGTTGGTCCCCTTTTGGCGCACACTCCCAACAATTGTATGACTGTGCACAACCGTGCCACATGCGCTACTTAACTCCTTCCGTCCGCTTGGGCGCTTTCTTCTCATGAACCACCCAGCCACCTGACAATAACACTCACCTCTTTTTGTTAAAACGACGACGAACGACGACGATGCAACTATCGCTGAATTTGTAAGAGCAAGATGTGCAAGCAAGGGTATTCTGGGTGAGGTGAAAAAAAATAGGAAATGCTCCACGCTCAAAGGACTTTTGAACGAGAAAGCTGGGAGAGAAACGTGCAGTCGTGCCTCGTCCTTTTATATAGAGTCCCACTCCGCACACAACAAAAAGGAACTGTCAGTCGTTTGCAAGTGGGAACTTGTGAAAAGCGTGGGTTACGTGGCTTGAAGAAGGTGTGTTGCGTGGTGGTGGTGGAGGGGAGGTGGGAGCACACTACTATTAACGGCAGCCTTTGTCTCTCGTGTAGAGGGCGCGACCGGCAAGTTAGCTGGTTGAAGGGACGGAAAGACAAACTGCGCAAGGGGTAAATGACATATTCACAGTGTTTGATTTGCTGACATTATGATAGATATAGTTGTTGTTGAACACTCTCTCAACTTGCAAGCAAAAGCATTAGAAAAGTAGGATTGGAAAATAAACCAGAAAAGGGTTACGCGTTCAGCCCTCCCGTTACTATAAGGCTTTCCAACAACAACACACACAAAACAACATCTCCATAACCAAAAGACAATGTTTGATTGGTAAAGTTGTCAGTCCGTCCCGTCAATCCCTGATGGGTTTTACAAGTTGTGTGTTTTTTTGGTTTGCTGAGGACTTTAAATGTCATATTACAATAGGTGGTAATCTGATCATTTTTTGCTGATGAAATGCTTGTGTGCTTGTAGTGTTTTTGATTTCCAAAAGGCTTCAAGGCGGAACCAGTTTTTTTTTTCTTCTTTTCCAACTTGCAAGCGTGGCTTTAGGCGAGAGTCACTTGCAAACGCCTCTCCTCTCCAATTAAAAAGGGTACAAGTTGCAACAGTGAAGTTTGGACACCTCAACCATCCCTTTTGGGCCGAGCTCAGGAATGGTGTCGCAAAGCAAAGAGGAAGGGGTATCCGTTCTCAGCTAGTTATAATGGGTTCAGATTGATTTCTGTGTGTGTGTGTGTGGTAAAGAGTCCAAATGAATACTACTGATATAGCAAATCAATTAGTGTGCACACCTATCTCTTTCCATGCATAGCCATCCTTTACGAGTCAAGACAACTACATCCCGCCCTTTGTATTAACCTCCTTGACAGTCTTGCAAGTTGCGTCAGTTTGCGCATCAAGACAGGTCACTAATCTCTCCTTTCTGGAGCTGTGCATGTGTGCACCCCAAATCCACAGTCCCCCCCAAAATAGTTTCCATGCATTATCTAGTGTGTGTGTGCATGTCATGATAGAATCCATCATCAACAAAAGACGATTTAACATTCATCCCTAAAATAGCATCTACAAATATCGAATTATTCCATCTTTCGAACGTTTCATCTTTTTTGAGTCTCGAACGTTTTTGTCTCGCATGAGTGGCGCAGTCTATCTGGGACGCTGTGCTGATAATTTTGGGCACACTTCCCCCCAACCTGCCATCTCCAACCACGACATTTCGTGACCAAATGGCCATTACAATAGATGCCATTTACATTTATCCCATCAAAAGCTGTAGAGGAATAGCTGTCCAGTCAGCTGCTATCAGTCAATGTAAGTAAATCTGATATAGTTTATATGATTGATTCATTTCTAATTGGATCTTGTTTCCATCAGATGGTAGGTTTTTCTGACGGATCGATGATGGGTTTAGGGCTTGCAAAGGAACCAATCGTTGTTTTATTTTTCCTTAGGCTTGGAACTTGATCGCTTTTGGGTTCTATCAGACTTGGAGGGTAATCAAGTAACTCAAAGAAAACATCCCCGCCTGGCTCTCGTATCCCCTCGCATCAAGTTAAACACTTTATCAGAACAACATGATATCCCCGTCAACGCTTACCATCTTGGTGGTCAGTTGATTGTATCAGCACCAGGCATGGAAAAGGACCTTGTTATCGAGTTCAAGAATCAAAGTTGTGCATCAATGCGGCGACAGGTTCAAGTGTGGGCAAGTTTGGTGGACGGGTTGGATGAAGGGGACGAAGCCGCCGAGTGGTTTTCCAAGTATTTGGAAATGGATGTTAGGTTGTTGGTCAAGGACGTCTCATGCATCCGATCATTGGACAAACGACATGTCCCTGCACGCAAACTCTTTAGCCACGAACCACAAACAGCCTTTTCAGACGGATTCCCCTTCCTCATCACGAATACCGCTTCGTTAGCCGATCTTAACACACGCCTCGCTACCAAAGACATTTCCCCAGTCTCCATGGAGAACTTTCGTCCCAACATTGTCATCACATCACCTTCCCTCGCCCCGTACACTGAAGAAACCTTTGTCAAACTTTCCGTTAATGGAGCAAACATGCTTTATATTGCGTCCCGGTGTACCCGGTGCACTCTCCCAAACAACAATCCCGTAACCGGTATCCCCCACGTTCGTGAACCACTAGCGACACTCATGCAGTACAGAAGGAGTGATCCTGGAGCACAATTCAAAGCATGTTTTGGTATGAATGCCATTCAAGCGACAACAGGGTGGACTCTACGGACGGGTGATGTTGTGACGGTGGTTGAACAGGGTGTACATGACCAACGAGGTGTATGGTTAGGAAACGAGACCATCTCCCTTGTTGGCAAAGAAGAGTGCAAGCAATTGGTGCGAGCTGATGATCGGTGGTGGAGATTTTATAATGCATTGATGTCGTGGTGGACCTTGTCGATTGCCCCTGTAATTTGGAGCTGGTGGCCCTTGTGATGCAGCATGTAAGAGGCAATATAGATGTAGATGTTGTGATGGTAGAAATATATCACATTGACAGAAACGCTGTGAACGTAAATAAATGAGTTCTGAGAAGGTGATGTACAAGTGTACTAGACAGCTTATTTCTTGGAAGTCTAGTACAGACCAATATACACAATGATAACATTATACTTTCGAACAAAACGCTTTTACAGGAAGAACCCCACACCACAAATGCTAATGCACACAAGTGGTCAAACTACTGTCGCAGAGCTGTCACTCTTCAATCCTTGTTCCTCATACTTGTCCCCCTTCTCAACGTGATGCCTTTGCCCCACGCGGAACTGCAGGTACGCAAACACACCCACCCAGAGCGCACACAGAATTCCAAACACTACATACGGCCAGGTCTTTTTGGTCCCTTCATGGTCGTTGTATAAGGCGATTCCAAGGGGTATGTTGACCAAGGCAAGGAGGAACACAATACGTCCCAACCACCAGTGGACTTTATCCCACCATGGGATATATTTTCGGGTAGGATTGAACAACCTGTCGATGATCCAGCCAAGAGCCAGCTGCGGTGCAGATAGTATGATAATCAAAAGACCAATCACCTAAAAAAAATGCGATTCCATATCAGTGACAGAACTCGATAAAAAGTCTAGAGCCATCAGCTACGAAAACTCACCACATGCGCACCGTTCGCTTTCACATTGAAATGACTTGCACCCTTGACACCCACCACATGATACACCAATCCAAATCCAACATATGTAAATACCCCTGCTGCCAACAACATGAGTGCCCAGTGGAGCCTAAACCACCATACACCCAAAGCAGGCTTAAAGAAGCGTGCAATGACAATCGCCAATGGCGCGAGGACAACCCATCCGAGAAACATGAGGATCCCATGAGCTTGAATGAGATTGCCGGTGTTGGCCGCAGCGTCGTGGACCACGTTTGAGGTTGTTCCATCTGGTTGTGTTTCAGAGAAAGCCATCGAGCCGTCCATCAGGTTCCCGGTTGTGGTGCCTCGAGCAGTGTGCCGAGGAACATTTGTGGCACTGGCGGGTGGAGCACCCGCATATCCTGCCCAAATGAAGCTTTGACTAGACGACTGTATGGCAGGAAGGTTGTTCCCCGGTGAAGCGATGGATCGGTCAAATGTGACAACATATTTTTGGACATTGTTGATGGTGAAGATTCCAGTACTGTTTGCGATGATCTGGAGGTCTTGGGTTGGATTTAGAGTGGGGAGGCGGTGTCCATTGGCTGTTCGGCGGGTTATTGCGACATTTTGGCCGTTTGAAACGGGGTAGGCCATCTATGCAGATGTCAAAGTGAATACACTCGCAACCAAAGACACAAAGCAAGCACACGAACCATGACATCCGCCGCATCCATACTCGCCCCAATCCCAAACCCAACCCACCCAAGCTCTTTTGGAAATTCCATACGAATCCTCACTTCATTGTTTCCAATGTTATTGGAGTACACGCAAAAGACGGGTTGTCCAACCTGGAAACATTGTGGGCTGGCAAGGACGGCTGGTTAAAGACAAAACAATCCAAAAAAGATGAGATGTTCTGCCCCCTTCCTCAGTAGGACGAAAAACAAAAAAATGGTAAAACCTACTCTGTATGAAGAGAACAAAAAGTCCAAGAGTAAAAGATAAACGTCGTCGGTCGAGCATGACGGACAATGATGGAGAATGTCACAAGCGACAACAGTCAATAGCGTTAAAATATTGTTTTTGACGACAAATCCAGTCGTAATCAAGCCCTTTAAAACCGACTGACAATTTAACAAAAAGAAAAAAAAGAGACCTTGCCTCCTCCCTCAGCCAAACTTTAACAAAAAAACCAACCCTTTCCATCGTAGAGTTCAAGTGTGCAAAAAACCCAACCCACACACGCCGATGCTCCGCCCCCTCCTTCGTCCCCCAAGGGGAGGGCTTGGAATGATCGCGGTCATTGTTTTTTCTTGGAACACTTTCTGAGTCACACTGCCACGACGCGGACTTGAACGGCTGGTGAGTTGAAGAGAAATAACAATGGGTTGAAAAGGTTTTTGTGTGTGATAACGAATCAACAAGGAAGAAGCAACATGTGTGCTCTTGGGTTTCGCTCTTGGGTTCTAATTACAAGTGCTCAGTAACTTGCAAAAAAACCAGCGTGCATCACCAGCCCCAATCACGCTTTGCGGATAAGGTTTTTGATGTGGGCAAAGTCAAAATGGATTGCGCCAAGTGAAAACCCCTTCAAGCCATGCTCTCCATACCCAAAAGTGCTGAACTGCCACCATGGGTCTCATTTCACCTCCACTCTTTATCGTTTATTTCACTCAAAGTGGGGAAACCGCTTGTTCAAGGGCTTCATTTTGGACTCTGAACCAGGGTTCCCCATCTTCGGAAGATACAGTTGATTTATACTAGTAGCCGGCAGCATCGGATTGGTTTGAATGAAACAAGAGCAGAACATTCCATGATGGGCCATGATGGGCGATGCTAATCATCCAAAAGGTAGATACTCGCTTAATAGCGATAGATACAATCGCCATGTTTTTGAATGACCACAAAAAAGAAAACAGTCCGGGCTGATGGAAACCAGACTTGGAATCATGCTATGATTCTGCTAAAAGGCGGACCCACTCGAAAACGTGTTCTTAACGCTTACGTAAAATAGTCATCCCAAGCTGAGATATTTCATTGCTTGTGATAGCTTCCGAGAAAGCCCCAATCATCGCTCTAATAATAACTTTTGGATCTTTTTCTAGTCCATATGGCGGGTCTAAAAAGTGGTGTTGGTGCTTCTAGCATATTCATCGCCTTCTGTATTGTTGTTCGACTGCCACTGGTGATGACGATGATTTACTATTTCTGGCCATGTCAGATACTCGTCGTTCATTGTTCCGATCTCCTCTTGACCCTCAATTCTGTGATGTATCCTCATCTTACAAGGCCAAAAAAAAGGCGAATCATAACCTCTTGACTATAATTGACCACATTTTTTAGGGAGAGTGGCCCATCGAGTGGAGTGGAAGAAAAAGTAATTGCGTTTGATGTGTTTTAACCTCGGCGTAAAAAAAAGGAAATAGGGATCACTCTGCATTCAAATATCGAAATCACAGGAAAACTCATTGAATCCGTCTTACGGAAAAGAAACGAGGGACTTCTCTTTTTTTTGCAACACGGGTTTCCGGGCCTTTTTTCTCTCTCCTTTGAAACCCAAAGTGAAGGGTCCTTGTGTGTGATTTCAAGTACAAGACTCGCTTTCGATTCCATCTCCTGGGGCACCGCTTTCGTCGTTTTCCTCTCGAGCTGTTTTGACCTGTCCAACCGAATTCCACCATGTCAGAAGGAGAATCGTTGTATGCTCGGACAACGGCGGAGCGGATTACAAAACCCAAGGCTGCGACCATCGGATACTATGATTTGGAGAAAGCCGTAGGGGAGGGCAACTTTGCCAAGGTTCGATTGGCAACACATACATTGACCGGAGAAAAAGTGAGTGATACCTGCGTTTTGGACTCTAAAGCAGATTTCGTCCGTTGAACAAAAATGTTACATATCTCCTTAGGTCGCTGTCAAAATCATCGACAAGTCAAAGCTCGACAAAACAACGTCAAAAAAGCTGTTCAGAGAGGTCCGAATCATGAAGCTTTTGAATCACCCTCACATTGTCCGGCTGTACGAAGTCATAGACACACCAAAAGAACTGTATCTCATCATGGAATACGCCAGTGGCGGAGAAATCTTTGACTACCTAGTGGCCCATGGACGAATGAAAGAAAAGGAAGCACGCAGACATTTTCGTCAAATCGTTTCTGCTATCGACTATTGTCACTCTCTCCACGTTATTCATCGAGATTTGAAGGCAGAGAACTTGTTATTGGACGGAAATATGAATGTCAAGATTGCAGACTTTGGGTTCTCAAATCAATTTTCCCCGGGACAGAGGTTGAATACTTGGTGTGGATCACCTCCTTATGCGGCTCCCGAGCTCTTTCAAGGAAAAGAGTACTCTGGTCCTGAAGTAGATATCTGGTCACTCGGTGTAGTCTTGTATGTTTTGGTATGCGGAGCGTTACCCTTTGATGGCTCTACCCTAGCCAAACTGCGAGCCAGAGTATTGGCTGGCAAATTCAAAGTTCCGTTTTACATGTCCACCGGTAAGGACGCTATTCTCGACATCGATCTCTGTATTATAGGGTACTTCAGTTTCTAATAAATCCGACAGATTGCGAACGGCTCATCAAACGCATGCTGCAACTGGATCCCTCCAAACGAATAACATTGGATCAAGTCAAGCAAGACAAGTGGTTCAACGAGGGTTATGAGCATGAGCCTCTTCCTGTCCCACAGGTGCTGAGTCTCACTCCGGAGCAGATAAACCATGTTTTAGATGAGCTTGAAGAAATTGGCCTGGACAGGGTAGCAGTCAAAAAATCTCTGGACGAAGGTGTTTATGATCATCTGTCTGCAACATACTATTTGATTGCGGACAAAAACTTTAAACGCAAAACTGGAGAAGCTGGGCGTGATAGCGAGCGTCCCGGGACTGGTGCCGCTGAATCAGAGGCGAACAAGCCGCCTGGACCGGCACCTAATGGACGCAGGGAAAGCAACGTGCCAGTTCTTCCCAACATTACGCCCACGGCGTCTCGTAAACTGGCTGAAGCACCCAATATGAACGCAATAGTTGAGGAAGGTGCAGCTGGTGGATTGCCCAACGGCGTCGAAGCTCCAGCAAGGAGGGCCTTGAATCCTATCGAAAGGCCCGGGTCTGGCACACCTGAACGACAAAGGGCGAGAACAACAGAGCCACAGGAAAGTACTGAAGATGCTGGACATGCGGCACGACCTCCATCTAGTAGTGGTGTTCGTGCGGCTGTGAATGCCACCTCAACAGCTGCCCGCCGACGTGCAACGGTTTCCACTCCCGTTGCAGTAGCAGATTTGAAAAAGGAGCTTTTACAAAACAATATGGCTGCGGCGGTAGCTGCCGCTCAAGGATCTCCTACATCATCGACCGGAGTCGTTGCCGAAGAGAATGTTCCAGAGGTGGTTGTCCGTCCACGACCCCGGCCAGCCCTTCCTTCAGCTGGCCGAGAACGTCCGGCCTCATTTGCGGGAGTACCATCCAACCCAGTCCCAGTCGCACAAGTTGCCAGTGAAATGCACACCACAACGACCCAAGTGGTGCCACCCGCTGCAGCATCTGTGGCCATTGCTACTGTTTTGCAACCTTCTACGGTTCGCACCGCCACACGCAGAAACCGTGCTCAAACTATCGATTCGGCGGCTGCCCCCTATGCCCTACAAGCCGCCGCGGGAGCTTCCGCTTCTAACGACTCTACCAACGCTACATCACCGAGCCGTCCTACATCTGCCCATCCCTCCACGCTCTCTTCCTCGCAATCCCAATCCGGTTCTCAGCTATCTCTGGCTGAGCGCCTTAAAATCAAGTTCCGTAAAGAGGGTCAACGTGCCGAACCCCGCGTCCTCCGCTTCACATTCTCTGTCTCGACCACGTCGACCAAAGAACCCGAAGCGATTCTGACTGAAGTCCTCCGCGTTCTCACTGAGGCAGGCGTCAAATTTGACGTTAACGGCTTTATTGCGAGCTGTAGTTTCCAAGGCATAGATTTCGAGATGGAAGTGTGCAAACTCCCGAGACTGGCTGTGAATGGTCTTCGATTTAAGCGAATGAGTGGTGACTCGTGGGTGTACAAGAATTTGTTGACAGATCTGATCTCAAAAATGAATTTGTGATAACTTTTAAATTCATTCACAACGTTGGGAATAGATCTAAGGCAAAAAGTTCTTCGATGGGTCCGTTATTAAATAGGTTGGAAAGAGGGGGAAAGCGGAGGTTGGGCACTCCTCTCTCATTTTTCGTGTTTTGTTTACCCTTGCAGTCTTGTATACCACTCCTTCTTTAATAGAACATCATGTGTTCAAACTTAGGCTGTGGTTTCTATTTTTTGCTTTGCATCGTACGGGATATGCATAGCATTCATATGCAGCTTGTAAAAGTACTGTACATTGCAGTTTGTGATGCTAATGACGTTTTGTCCGCATTTCGCGTTGTAACAGATCTAATATGGGAGCAAATATGAAGAAGCAAAACCTGCCCGTTGCCTATCGAATGTCAGATAGGAAGTTATAGCAGCCGGTCCAAGCGATGTTTGCAACCCGAATACTCCACAGCGATCCGGTTTTGGAAAAGCTTATCGTGCCTCAGTCCCACTGGGTATGATTTTTTAAAAAAAAAGTTCAAATGATATCACGACTCAAATGACTCTCTTCATGTCTGCCTTCACCTGTCTTTTCAACCCAACCGGTTCCCCATCCTCCAGCTCTACTCCACTAATCCCCCCTTCTCGTTCCAACAATTTTTCCAAATATTCCCTATCCTTTTCTAAAAACGGAGACATATTTTTGTCTCGCGCTGACATGCAAGGAGAAACGTCCCCATTTTCTGTCGAATCGGAAGCCAAAGGTGTATGTGCCGTTGAAGAAGGGTAAGACGACGAGTCCGCCATCTCTATCGATGTCGATTCAGATGGGTGTGACGGTTTGGGGCGGGAGAAAAAAGATGATAGGAACGGAGATCGAACGGTAGTTGAAAATAAAGACTAGGTAGCGAAAATAATTAATGGTTACATCCTGGGTTTGCCTGTTGGCTACATGCGTACCTGTGGATGACGGCGCAGCGATGGCAACCGACATCGCACCATTGGCCTGTTCACCCGTAGACACTTGATCATGATATGCGCTGTTCTGCCAATAAAACCCCTTTAACGGAAATGGAGTCAATGATGAATCCTTTTGGAATAAAAGGCTGCAATGTTGCAATGACCAACCTTCCAGACGATGAGGCTTGCGTTGAGCACGTTCGCATCGAATATTTGATCGGACAAGAACACAGCCGGTTAACACAGCGGTTTGAATTTGTATTTAAATGATGCGACTGTTGGATGGGGAGATTCGTAATTTATTCCGCTATGAGTTGTTGTGGTTGCATTCATTCAAACTCGCTATCTTATAGCAATTGCTATGGCGGTACAGCTATGCCATGAAACCTGGTTTAAACGCAATGCAGCTACTCTGTTTCTGCTCTGTTCTGTCCGATCAAATATTCGATAATAGTTTAGTCATCAAGCATGCGCCACACGATGAGGTCATGGTGGAAATGACGCCTGTTGAGCTTTGCATCTTTTGGTAAAAACAAACAAAATCAGGTTCTGCCAAGTGGGGACTTGGTTTCTGGCATCAGGGTTTCGTTGAGCATCTGTTCCATTAGTTTGTTCCATAGGTTAGATCTGGTCCTACTCTGGAAAAACAGCCATTACCTTGTTTTGTTTTCCTGTCATCTCGAGCAGCTGTCTGGGTGTGTGAAGGGCTGATAAGAGGGTGGAGGGGGCTTTTACATTGTGGGACTGTCAGCAAGACAAAAACAAAACACTGGTTTTTGGAGGACGACAAGTTCATTTTATTTAGCTTGCAACTGTTCTGCTTTTTTTTTGGCGCCTTCGGACAGGAGAAGGATTTTTTGGAGGAGATAAACTTTTTCGATATGCGAGTTTTTCAGTTGATTTACAGCATAGAGGCGAATCCGCCTGTAGCTCCACATCCGCAACCACCCATTGAGGCTCCTCCTCCCTGCGCCCAAAGCCTACCATCTCGCAGCGATTCATCCGACACGATCGTTGTTATTCCCGCCCAGCTACCAGTTACCCCTCTGCGCGCCAACTCATACTTTGGCGAAATAGCCTCCGACAATATCTCGCCAAATCCAACATCCCCTGGCGGAATATACGAGAACCTTGTTTGTCCATTATGCTTTACCTTACCGCAACGACTAAAACGATTGCCATGTTGCGGGAATCGCATGTGTGCTCATTGTGGGAAGGAGTGGGTATCGGGGCACGGGACATGCCCCTTTTGCAGAGCAGATCTGGAAAAAATTATAGCTGATGCGGACGTCAAAACAAGCGACTGTCAAAATGTTCAGACTGAGCATGTGGAGCAAGAGCATCATCAGCACACTCGTTCATACATTCGCAGTCGACGAAAACTGCATCTCCCGGACGACCTGGAAGCACAGGAACAACTGGATGAAATAGATGTGCTATGTCCTCTTTGTTTGCCTAATGCAGGACACTGGATCGGAGAATGTACGTGGGTTGGTCCGAGAAAGGACGTTCGCAGACATATGGAGGAGGATTGTCCAGGGCGAATCGGTATGTACCTTGACTTGTGGGAGCGGTGTTTGGTTGTTTTTTTTCTTGGTCTGATTTTTCCGCATCATTCAGATCCAAACACAGGGCATGTTTCCTCAGAATTCAAGTCCTTTGCATTCCTCGGGCTGGACGATATAGATTCGGACGATGATCGCGATAGCATTATCGCCGAACACACCGCAGTGTCAGTGGACGAGGAAGGAACACCTCTGGCTCTGCTCGCCAGGGGCCGTTTGCAGTCCATGTCAAACGGTGATTACCAGGTGGAATTGCACGACCAGGAGCCATCGTCTTACTGGAGGAGTGTCCTTTGCTCAAAAGTGACGTGGACGCTGTTTACGTTGGGCATCCTGGCAGGATTCATTTTGTACATGGTTTTTGGCACGGCCAATTCGGGATCCAATACGCCTGCCACCTCGAAAATTTCTTAAAACACGAGCTTGGGGGTCTCTATTTCCTGTAAAATGCTTTTGGTTAATTTTCAGTATGTATCAATAATAGCAATTTTTTTTAAGTACAAGTAATAAATTTATAAAAGTTGTCAGTCACTGCAAGTGCACTGCAGTTGTTGTCTGTTGTCGTTGGCCATCTGGCCATCTACAATGTAAAACGCAAGAGATAATAAGGTCCATCAAAAGGGCCATGCATGCTTAATCAACCTTACAAGTAATCAGCTCAGCCTAAACAAATGATTGGGCAGATGACACCCGAAAGCCCGAGCAGCGCAGGGGAGCAAAAGGCAATCCGATAAGCAAATCTATCCAACTTGCCCTTTGACGTCATGTGCACACGGCAGTCCTTTTTGCTTGCTACCCCCTCCAAGCGTGCTTTTTTCAAACGCTTTGGTTGCTCTGGTCTTTTCACACTCGTGGATAGAATGCCCTCAAATTTAGTACTAACCATGACTGTGCCATTGTAATCGATTGCAACCAATTCCATTATCGGCAGCGTGTTCTTCTTTGGTTGCTGTGGTGAAAAAGCCGCGCAAAGGGCCAGATGAATTGATTATTAGAGGTATCGTCGTCGTCTCCACCCTCGACAAAACATTTGGGGTCATTAGTCGTCTTTTGAACCATTCAAGGGCTTGTTGGGGATATTCTTTAGCGATTGACCTGCTGCTGCACAAGACGACGACAACGATTTACAAGTTTTGTTGAACAAAACTCCCAAAACCCTAACGCGTCTCGACCCCAACGGTTTATTTCCCATTGCTTTGCGGAACCCCAACCATGCGTGTCCTTCCGAGTCTTTTGATATGTCTCACCGTTTTCTTGGTGCAGGCGCTTTGTCAAAGTCCTGCGGCGCCGATTGGTGCTGTTACGTCCCAAGTGGGTCAAGATGGTGCTTGGACGGGGTCGGTAGAGGTATGCAGTAACAAGGTCTCCTGTTTGAGATCCGCGATCACAGACCTGACATGTCTATTTTCCCCAGACGGATCCGAGTGTTACGTCCATGACAATCGTACCCATTGTCAATGGCAACACAGCCCCTGCAAAGAGTTTCCAAGCTGCTATCGGCGCCCCACCAGGGGACCTTACTCCGGGACATATCTACTGGACCTTTGAAGGAAAAGCCGACCCAAATTATAATGGTTTTATCCTGCAATACGAACAGACAGGCGCTCAAGGCATACTCGAATATCCAGCAGCAAGTTTCCTTCCAATGGGTCCAGGACTCAACCCTTTTCCTTCAGCGTCGTCAAAACCCTGGATAGCATCAGGCAAACCCGTCACATATGCCATCATCGCCGTCGCCGGCGCCACGGTCCTCTTTGTGGGCATGTTACTCTGGATTGCGAGCAAAAATCGGGCGACGCCGACGGGTTATGGTACGGGCACACTTGGCAAAGGCGGCAGTCTTCGTTCCAGACCAAGCATCACAAACAAGCCAGATGTTGAGGAAATTATTGTGGAGGCCCCTCCTCTTCCGATCAAGCAACATGAGCCTGGACCATCCGGCAGTGGCAGGGCGAGAGTTATGGACCTTGAAGCGTAATACTGGACAGTAATGCATATATTGGTGTAATCATATATAGCTGGATTTTGAACGTTGAGGTTTAATAGGCTCTGGCGTGCGACTGGCGTGGGCGACTCCAGAGAGGGGGTTTGTTGGTGGAACATGTATATATGCATATTATTTCTAGAGTGAAAAATGTATCACTTGTCCTAAAAAAGTATTTCAAGACTGAAAACCAAAGTTACAACTAGGCCGCTGGGACATCCTAAAATTGTTTTGCAAAGATTTGTCTTGATCCAATATACTGACCAATGTCAGAGATGCTTTGGTCTACAGACACAAACTTGACCTGCTTACAACATGACGGTCAAAGCAAAAATATTTCCCCATCCTAGTCCACAATATAAACACCTTCATGAGATGTAACCATCTCCCGACGCTCTGTATCATCAACAAGAATCGGTCCATTCGACGACCCCTGCACCTCGATAATTTCTCCCTTCTGATCCCGCTCGTCCGCTTCCACAACCATGACATCGGAATCCGAATCCACAAACTCCATATCCGTTTCTCTTGTTTCCTTCTCTGACCGGTCAATCTCATCATCGTCGTCGGACGTGACATCGTCCTGGGTATACCTTGCTTCTCGGAGCTGTTTCAACGTCATCGTCATGGGTAGTACCTTGTACTTGACAGAGCGGTTGGACCGTGGTGAGGATCGAAGGGAGCTTTTGGGAGTTCGTGCGGCAGGAGTGCGTGATTTATTATTCTCCACTGCAGGGACGCTGTTCGGTAGGGTTATGATCGGAAGAGGAGTATGAACGGGCCCAGATGGATCAACGATGGCCTCTGCTGATGATGGTGGTTGATGATGGGTTCCCTCCGGTGATTTGGTCGAAAAAGCTTGGTCTCGCGTAGTATGAACAGGCGAAGACGGCTCCTCCACCTTTGGAGTCACTTTGGGTATTATGACATGAGCCATCGCTTTCTTCCCCTTTTTGACAACTTTGGCGGGCGGTACGGAGGCGGCATCCGCTTTCTCCCGGATTTCATCAATAAGTATTCGATATAGATCCTATTCACCAGGCGTCAGAATGAGCACCAAGGGACTACTCTTCCACTACCAAGAAAATCATACCTGATCGATGCGTATTACTTCTTTCCTTTGTCTCGTAGTCTGTGGGGGGGGGGGGGGGGGGGCCGTTTAGATCCTATCCAGTGAACCTTAAACACATAATCTCCGCACCATTAAGCCCATAAAAAATTTGATGTCCACACTTTCGACATTGGATGACAGAACATGCGCTGGAAGGAACTTTCGGTAGATTCGTTCCTCTTCCCACTCATCTAACTGGCTAGGGAGTAGTGCCAGTACTTTGGCATGAGCCTGAGAGGGCCAAGTATGAGTATACAATGGTTTCTTGACACGTAGCAGAGTGTTGAACTATACCGGTAGTAGTTGGGCCGAATCAAGGCCCGGTTCGGGGGAAATGAGAATGCGATCGGCCTTGATTTCCTCTTCAACATCTCCAAAATCCACAATGTACTTGTCCAAAGCCTGTCTTGAAACGATTCTTCCTAAAAATGCAAGTCCGCGGATGGTCAGCGGTTTGCTGGAGGTCAATCACGGAAAAGACTATCGGGCACCTTCGTAAAACACGTTATTCTCGGGCCTAACGAAAGAGACAACTCTTAACTATTTGTCAAGCGAACTGATAAAGGAAACCGTGCGTACCACTGCGCGACAACACGTTGACCTGGCGCGAGCCCGAAAAACTATACACAATCCAATAGTGAGAAAACGATTCCCCGGAATTCTGAGCAGCTGTCATTCTACCTTTTTAATCAATTCCTGCATGGCCATACCCGACGACTGTTGCGATCGCCGAACTTTGGCATGACATTCGGTACATACGCTGTTTTCAACCAGCCCTTCACACTCCCGACAAAAGGAAATCGTCTCCGACAATCGCCGCTGAAACAACTTTTCAAAACTGTCTGCAATTTGTGGGTATCCAGTTTCTGGTGCGTTGAATTTCCGGCAATTGATAAAGACCAATAAAACGTCCTTGACGAAATCTTGTATTTTCGTATAGCAGTTGTCGTCCAGCTTCGCCCCAATGGTCCCAAAGTCCATGGGTTGATCAACAAAATCAAGATACTGAGGAAATCGTTCCAGATCGACTGGTTCTGCAAAAACATCTGATCCGTTGGCTCGCAGTAAGTCTGCTAAAACCGCACCACAGAGCCTTTGTACAACTGTATCCGTTTTATGCCGAAATATCATTTTTGCCCGTTTAACCGGAGTCACAGTACTCGCTACAGAGCTCGCTCGTCCTCGCTTCAAGGATTGATCGCTTCTGGTAGGAGAAACTGTGGCCGGACGCGTTGTGGAACGATAAAGATCCTCCGGACCATCTGTGGCAAAGGTTCCGTTCTCCAACGCGACCGGCAAGGAGTCGTTCAAGCCGTGCAATCGACCTGCCCCAGCATCATGTCGTGAAGAAGACCCTTGAACTAGAGTGTGCACTAGTGATTGATGGTGCTCGTGGTCATGCGACGAGCTTCGTCCTCTAGTATTGGACATTGATTCCTTTATCGAATTCGGGCCATTTGACCGTGTAGAAGATTTTGACACATCGCTAGCAATGTCCATTAGCCCGTCAGCAATGCTTGCACTATTTGTCAATGGTGTGATGACGTCGCGTATTAGCTGAAGACGATTACGGAGATCCCGGATTTTGGGGTTGATTTGCATTGACGTGGGTTCGAATAGAGATCGCACTGCGACGGCAAGATCCTCGAGGGCACTGTCCACATGGGCCGCATCCAGTCGATCTTCCTCAGCCGCATTTTCCATGCGAAAGATTTTGCCCAAGCTTTGAATTGAGTCTTCTAGCTCAGCTTGTTTGGCGGAAACACGTTGAAGAAGGGTATTGATCCTTTGTAGATTTTCGCCAAGTGGTTTGACTATGTCATTCATCATATTTTCGACAACCTTCCAATCCCGATACGCGCTTCGAATCGTCGACCACGTTTCTTGCCCGTAGTCGAGAAGGAGTTCTTCACCCTTTGCTATGTCACTTCTGGCCATGACAAAGATATGCGGCCTACGAGAAATGTTAAGGGGCAACGTTACAGAGCATATTTAGCCCACAGAACGCACCAGTTGAACAGGATAACTTCTACAAGTTTGACATTTGGCTGTCCTTCTCCATCTCCAA
Organism: Spizellomyces punctatus DAOM BR117; assembly: GCF_000182565.1. NCBI lineage: Eukaryota > Fungi > Chytridiomycota > Chytridiomycetes > Spizellomycetales > Spizellomycetaceae > Spizellomyces > Spizellomyces punctatus. The sequence continues at coordinate 549,839 of NW_015971543.1, forward strand.
GCCCCCGCAGGTTGAATGGATCCAAACGGAAATCGTTCAGCTCTGTCGTCCACTGCTTATCATGTTTAAATTCATCACTAAATCTTTCATGGATGCAGATGGAAGACCGACCTTGTAGTAACCTGTTGTTTCTTCGCCCTTGACAATTAGCGGACACTTGAAGGTCCCTTTCTCCGACGCGTTCATTGGGAATTCTTTGACGTCGTTTGGGTTCAGCTGGTATTCGACATCGGCTACTGATGCGTATTCAACGGTGTTCCTTTCGTTCTGTAACCGATTTAGCACATTGACACTGTATAACTGTCGGTTAATCGTCAGACGTATGGACATGGAATGGTTAACACTCAACACCACTTTTGAATACAGACCTGCTCCGCTTCGAACATGGTTTTCCCTTCAAAGACGCCGATAACTTGATTTCTCTTTATGTCCATATCGGCAATAACCTAGAATGATTGATGTGGGTTGAGGGCATTTGCATTATATATACACTTGCATGCGAATCATGAACGAACCTTCTTATGGCCTCGTAACTCCTGGCGGGGATCATCTTCAGATACTGGAATGATCGAGCAACATGGTTCAATTGGGAAAGGATCTGGTGATTCCTCCATTCCCGGTTTGAATTTTTCATAATCGTCGATCTGATACACATGCGCTACAAAAAGCTATTATTGGTGCAGGCATTTTCAGTCCAGTCCAAAAATTCTGCCTTTTTCGGTATTCCGTATATCATATTCAGTAACTTTGGGCACACCTTAATGATAGTCGACCATGAATGCACCTGTGCAATCTCTGTGAGATGGTGTAAAGCGAAGCATTCGCACAGCTCTTCGGAAAGAACCAACCGCAACGGTCTTCGCGCCAGAGATTACATTGCATGATGCTCGATTGCTGGAGACTCCATGAAGCTGATAGCATTGGATTTCTGGGCCTTTCCACCGTCGCTGGACATGCCGGATGAGCAACTGAATTTCTTCCAGAAAAATGAAATCGTACCATTTGCTCTTGCTTGGCAAGATGCGCCAATGGAGACAAGTTTGGACGGACAAAGCCATCGTGGCCTCTCTTCCCTGTCCGCCCATCCATGGCCGTGCGGTCTGGCGATCACCCATTTACACAAGCGGACGTTCATTAGTCTCGCTGCTCAAGCCGGATGGAACAGGCATCATAGGCTGCATTGCATTCAATCATGGTTTGTCATACTGCTGAAAATGAATCTGCGATTGGTGGACAGAAAGTTAAATAGAGTTGCCCTTGGAAAGGAGGTCAGGGTTAATGTTGTTTTCCACGTTGTCTATTCATCTGCGCTTTGGGTTTGGGGGATTTTTGCTTGGATGGCTTGGAGCAAACTTCCAGCGGTAAACGAGGAGGTGGACGCACTCGTCCGAAAATGACTTTTGGGTCGGACATTACGCGCGAAATGTAATTAACGCGTTCGAGAACTCCGACCCACTCCACATCTTTCTCCTGGGCGGTTACCCCTTTCTGCTCAAAGTAATAATGCATTTCTCCCTGTAACGCATGACCATCGTAAGTCGGAGTTGAGACAATGAAACGACGTCTTGTTTGGAGGTACTTGTAATGGAAGGTTTCCAGACCAATATTTGAAGGGATATATGAAGAAGCTTCGATTGCGGGGGCCTATCTTCCCTGAAGATATTAAAAGGCCCGCATCTCGTCAGCTCCCCTGCTCTCTTCGCACATCCTAGCGCTATATCTATAAAAACGCTCGCATATATTTTAGAAAAGACTTGCACCCCGCGACCCTGACCTCTCGTCTATTTCAAGCCCACAATGGCTACCGCATGGTTACCTACCGCATTTTTATCGGCTGCCGTCCCCGACGGAAAATGGGACCTGCAATCTGATGAAGTCTACTGCGATATTCCATCCAGTGACGTGCTTCGCGTAACTGAGCCCGTAGACCTCCTCTACTATCACGACACAGCTTCAACCTCATGCTCTTCTCCAGCCGGCGATTACGCGGACCTAGCATATCCTCTCACGCCCGCGAACGAGTGCCATTTTGGGTACGCGGATGTACCACTTCACGGCCTCTGCACACATCCCCGACAGCTCGAAGCGGTTCGCTGCCCATGTGCATGCTGCGCGTACACGCCACCTGACTACATGTACTGTGCTTCCGTTTCGTCTGTATCCGATGTATCCGCCAGCTCGCCCGTGGCCCGCGCGCAAATATCAGTGCATCCATTCACTGGCTTTCCTTCCCGATCGCCGTCTATCAATGCAGATGCGTTCAGCTCCTCACCATACAGCAGCCAGGAGTCTGTTTGCCCAAGTCCAATCTCACCGCAAAGTCCTGTAGCCACTGTACCCACCATCGATGAAAAGCCGTTTTGCATAAAGCGATCTTCTTCCGACGAAGGTTCTTTTCCGATAAATCCGGTACTCTCCATAATTGAGGAAAAGTCAGCCGCGACAGTTTCACCATCAAGCATCTTTGGTGCCCCACCCACACCTACTACGGCAGAACCCTCAGAAAACATGAATGTCTTTGACCGCTTCATTGATGAATCAAAATGGACAACGACGGAGACTGGCGGTCTTCTCGGCAAAATTGATCTGTTTGGAGATTTGTTACCCATTCCTGCCAAGGTCTGTGGAATCCTGAATGCTACAGACGCATCCATTGACGACGGCATCAAAAGCAATGTGAGCGACAGCCGACTCGAACACCACCTTGCTGACAACGAAGTAAATGACATGGACGAAAGCGATACATCTGACGCTGAGGAGCTCATCACACAAACGCTGGTATTCGACCATTCACAAACTGTACCTTCTTTAATCGCTGCTTGCAGCAGCGACGACGAAAAGGTTGGCATCTAAGATGGAATACTTCATTACATCACATCTTTCTAACTTGTTCATTCGTTGTAGGAAATGTGCAATGAACAAGTACCAGTTACCTCTCGTCGACCTGGAAGGCCGCATCTGTCAGTCGTGACCAGTGATATGAAGCCGATCAAGAAGCGATCCAGGTCCCCTTCCGCTGATTACTTGGAAGAGATTGAAACGCCAGCTGTGCGACGTAGCCGCATGGCTGTCTTCACTTATGAGGAAATGTCCTCAGAAGAAGGAGAATACTCTAGCCCCGAAGACGCATTTGCAAATTTCAACGATGGTACCGATGCGGTCAAGAATCTGACTAGCACTATTGCCTGGAGAAAGAATTCGGCTGGGAGATACATTTGTCCTCACCGCGGATGCTCCAAAACCTTTGAGCGCAAATTCAACGGAAGCACCCACTATGCAACTCATTTCGACGTGCGAATGCATGCATGTCCAGTTTGCTGCAAAACAGTAAGTATCCTATTTGGAAGATGTTACCTTAACGTATACGGTGCTGACATGATCCCGTATCTCCGCAGTTTACTCGTTCTTATGACCTTAAGAGGCACCAAAAACTTCATAAAAGCAGCAAAAGCAAGAGCCATTCCCCTTCCAAAGCCTCCGAAGCGACCCACTCCTCCACAAAATGCCCAAACAACAAGAAGCGCACATTGCCTGCGAACAGCACCCCCACGCACAAGCGAAAGAGATCGCGGACAGCGAAATAAACATGTTTATGGTTTGAGATTTTGGAGCGTAAATAAAACGGTGTACAAAGCAGAAGGGCGGTTTTTTGTTGAGAATAATTTATCGATACCCGATTAGCGATTAGGCTTGTCTTTCTTAGCACATAGTTTTTTGTTGTCTTTATTCCCGCCTGTAAGAATGCCTTAGATGTAGTTTAGGTGTACTTAAAGTTCTTAATGTATTTATTTATTATCATGTCGTAAAGCGGGCTATACGCAGAGAGTCTTCTGGTGCTTGCCAATGGTTGGCATATCTTTATTCATTATGGCTCCATAATCCTCATAATAAACACCGGATGCACATTGCGATCAAATAGGAGATTAGTGAAAACCAAGTACAAAAAAAAAAAGGCACGGTGCCAAAACGTAGACGGAGTCAGGGGCAATGCTACGTACACATGCCGCCAAGAGTGTAGGCAGCAACAATATCTCAAAAAAAAACTTCGTTTGCAGTATTCCAACGCACCCTGTGAGATTCGAACTCACAACACGGCTTTCGAGACTGAACTTTTGGCCCAACCTCTTAACCGCTTCCGACAAAGGTGCTACACAAAATCCTCCGGTGAGCATATATATAGATTTTTTCCAGTATAAACACTCGGACAAGCAGTACCTATACACAGAAGAAAAATAGCGATATGGGGAATTCATGTTTTAATAGTAACACACATGTATCGCTCATGAGTCTACATACACTCAACAAGAGATTGTATATCATGTTCAAAATACCATGGGGAGAATACCCAGGGTCAACGTTTCGCCAGGGAGTGTAGGCAGGGTGATAGTATGAACACTGCCTACAGTACACAGCTGCATCTCACATCTGGAGATTACGAAACGCGACTCCCTGTTTGGCGGCTGGCGGCGACAACTCCCTTGCCAATTCAACGGGCCCAACACATAAGGCAACTTTTTCATCTCCTCACGGCTCTCAAGTTCTATTGCACTTTACCATCTTTGCATTCCCCATGTTTACTATGAGATTCTAATTCACAAGACTGCGACAGTTGCAATATCAAGTTAAGGAACAAAGTGCTGTCCGATACCAGTTGCAAGTGATCTGGACCCTGCCATTGGCAGTGCTTCTTACCTTGCGTCTGTGGCTTCTTGCTGACACTGCCTTTGCGCTTGCGATGCAAGACCCCTGGGCCAACTTGAACTTCCTATCTGAAAACGAGTCTTCTTCAACAACCATGAGGGGATCCATTGCTCCTGCTGCCGATTACAATGGAGTTTGGGTGGCCAATAGTGACGAAGGGTTAGCGAGAGATGGACGTGGAAAACTGGGTGCTGGTCGAAAACCTGCGGATCGGGTAGAGAGCACAAGCTATGAGAGAGGCTGGAAACGAGGACGGACTCCCAGTTTACTAGATGGACCGTTCCAACATGAGGAACCCATAGAAGGGTGGACAGACTTTGCACAAGCCCTTTCACCCGATCTTTCCTCTGAAGCATCCCGCACGAGTCGTTCTGAGAACGGAATTGAACTTACAAGCGGAGAGAGGGGATCCCTGGAACTACCTAGCTTGAGAACTGGTAGTGCAGCGGACCGAGTGCGGCAGGAAGCCATAGCAGCCATGGGCTCGTCCACTAGACCATTGCTTTCACTGGACGAAATCGACCAACTTGGATCTGTGGCCGATCTCACACGAAACGACCACGTGCCATTACGACGATTGTCTTTGGCCAATGGCGAAGAGATAGATACATCTAGCACCACGATGCACAGAGTTTCTCCTAATGATACCCTTGCTGGCGTAGCGATTCTCTACCGTGTGAAGGTATGTGGATCTCCTTGAACACGAAATTGCCAACTGTCCTAACTTACTACCCCAGCTTTCAGAACTGAAACAAGCTAATCGGCTGTGGAACGATGATGATATAAAGCTACGAGAGTTTCTAATTATTCCAAGAAACAGAAGCCTAGGTAGGAAGATTTTGTAGCTGTATACTATTGGAGATTGCCTGAACGATCGTGGCAGGTTCCGCGACGGACTCCGCAGCGCCTTCCTTTGTTTCAAAGATCCCAATCTCCCCACCGTCCAAGATCCCTTCAGCTGGTGCGTCTACATCAAGTTCCGAAAGGAAACCATTTGGAAAGCGAAGCGTCTCGTCACCAAGTCTAGCCCCTGTAGCTGAAACGACAGAAGACTTACTTCGTCAAATTGACTTGGATCTCGCATCTACATTAACAACCTTGGGCAACCAATCCTGGACAGCTGGCAAGTCGTCACATGCTGGTGTTCCATATGGATTTCCATCTGTATTGGAAGGAAATAACAGCGGGACAGCGTCAAATGGACAGAGTCCGAATAAAGTCAGGCGCGGACAAGTTGGAAGCCTGGAAGACGTTCTTGGTCTTGCGTATGGCCGGAGTAGATCAGACAGTGGTGGATCGATCTCAAACCCATTTCTTGCCATCGAGAATTGGAATGAATGGATCCTCAAGTGAGCTATCATCGTCATTGCGTTATACCTCTAGGCTGTTCTCACAATTTTTCATCGAGCAGCAAGTTAAAATATGTGTCAAATGAAATAGCTAGTCCAAGTAGAGAGGAATATTCTCCGATTTCGACAGACGAGGACGAAGCGGAATCCACTCCTCAATCTTCCTTCTCTTCTCCTCGGTCTTCTGTCTCCTCCTGGACCGCTCGCACATCTTGGGCACTGCCTTCGGGAATACGGCGACGAACAGCATCGGCCACATCCGAGATGCCCGTGGGTCCAAGGCGAGAACTATCCCAAACAAGTTTTGGTAATACACCTGACCTACTTGACTTTGGACAAGAACCTCGATTGGAAGGAGTACGGGCAAGTGGGCACACTTCCACGTAAATATCTAGTTTTAGTATAGGGTTAAGAGACAGATAGTTGAAAACTGTGCCGCAATATCTCTATTAGAGGATTAATGGTGAACACAGCCACCTTGGTGTGGTTGCGCATTTTAGGCATAATTTCCATTAGCAACTTGAGGACTTTGTCTTGTACCGTTGCATATACACTAATCTATAATACGCCATACTGTCAAATATTGGTCAAGTGTACGAGTCGTGGGCTCATTTGTTTCATTGATTTGGTGAGGTTTGTGCGCTTCTTTGCTGCAAAAGTCTCTGGGAATTTATTGAAGCCAGGTCGTCCTCGTCACAGGTCAATATGGGCGGAGCACTCAATGACTTCGTCTCGAGTGAAAGAATCTATAAAGTTGCTGCAGCTGATCAGTTCAGCATCGAAATCTCTCCAGAAATGCCGATAAATACGTTGGGGCCTCCAAGAGTTCAAACTGACCTTTTGCACTTGGGTTTCCGGCCCGATGAGCAAGATACACCCTATACACTATTACTGAATGACTCTCCATCGTTATATTTCGCTGCTATGGCGGAGAAATCTTCCAGCAACAGATATCAAGAACAGCATACTGTAGATAAGAACGATCCATTGGCGGCTAGCGATTCCTTTATAGATTTTGCAAATATGTCGGACGCGGGAGTATCAGCAATATGGGAGCAGTCGTTTGAAGATGGGCAGAGATTGTTTGAAGAGTCATTATTGCCTGATGAGCAAGGTTACGACGAAGGGGTTAGTGTGGATGACAGCCTGCAGCCGTCTCTGTCCGTGGCGGACGTGCCAAATCTAGACGAGAGTCCAAGAGTGCCGAAAATTCGCATGGAAGGTATATACAAGCAGCATTGTTTACTATAATCAGTAAGCTCACGATAAGGTCATAAGAGCGGGTATCAACAGATCGCAGTAACGGGAAGACCCTGCAGTGCACAAAAGCTAGATTACTTTCAAATGAAAACCAAACGTCGAGCTCGTCAACATGTGCTAGTCAATCCACTCCTAAAGACAGTCCGACGGTAACTGCTGAACAAAGAACAGCCCAAATCATCGAATCTCCGTCATCTGAAAACACCAGCAATCCTCCATTGTTGACATTCGCATCTGCTCTGGCATCTGTGCGCTCAACAACTTCCGCAACCTCGGACGCTGCACATCCTGTCACTCCGCAATCAAGAGGAAGTATGCCATCGAACCAGCCTGATGAATCTTCTTCTCCTTCGATAGCTACCAATCATTTCACGGCAATTAAAACCAGGAATGCCATGGATCAAATGGACAAGGCAGCTTTGATCGATAAGCAAGACAGGCCGTTGGATTTTATGGGTGGGCCGTCGTCAAGCACAAATAACATACATGGCGAAGACGCACACGACAATGACGATTGTGTTACTGTTGATACGAGAATCAGAGCACACAGTGCATACTCACTCGCTCGTCGAGCAAAGGAAATTACTTTGAAGCGTGCCCGTGTCAATATTGTGCACCAAGACGTATCGTCTGCAAACGCCGCTATGGAGGAACCAACATTCAAGCGACCCAGAGAGAAAGATGCGCTAGCGTCTATAAAGGCAGAGCACCAGTACGGGACAGGTGAAGTCTCCGAAACTCCATCAAGGATCACTCCCTCGTCACATACGATATTCCGACCTTACAGTGTATCCGAATCATCCTTTGGTGCAGATCGTACTGGAGATGGCCAATTTCCAGCTGGATTGGCCGGCCGCTTTCGAAATATCTCGCCGTCTCCATCTGAACTCACAGATAGCAGCGATATGTCGAGATTTTCGTCGAATTTTCGACCATGGCAAAAGGTCCCATCGTTTTCCCAAGCGAATCCAAAGAGCAGGCCCTTTCTGTCACATGGTGGAGATGACACTGCTTCCGAAATCTCATCTGTGGCCTCCTCGCGGCGTAACCGAAACAATAAAACTCCTCATAATAAATCCTCAGAGAATCTCAAGAACGTGCCGCAAACAGTGAAACTAGAGAGACGAGTGCATTTCGACCATGATTCCGATGAGCACGGTAGTCTGATGTTGGATGACAAGGTAAGAAGTATTGTGGGTAGATGTATCCAATAATTTGATGTAATGTAGTATTTGTTTAGGTTGTAATGGCCGTGACCTACAAGAATGGCAAGATCGGTGCTGCTTATTATAGTGTAATGGATTCCAAACTTTATCTAATGGAGGACATGGAGGAGGATATTTCCTTTGAGATTACGAGGCTATGTAGGTCCCCTCGGGTAAAACTGGTGTGTCATCGAGAGTGTTTGATATTCCTTCTCCACCTCAGTACGATATCAGGTGCAACCATCGGTTATCGTCACTAACGCACGGGCCGATGACGCTTTTCTGGAAGTGCTAACTGCACAAGGTATGAACAACCTTGTTTAGTGACTCTGTTGTGATATTGATCGCAAGAATGTGTTTGCAAAACCAAAAAGATGGCGCTTTGCCACCGTGCGAGCTAGAAATACGGCCGTCTACGGACTTTGTTTATCAAACGGCAAAAAACAAACTTTGTTCCATCCAGATTCCAGCAGCGGGGCAGCATCTCGATGATCGTACGTCGACTCCGCGTAGCGAGGATCACGAGAGTTTCACCAGAAAAAGAGTTGAAATGTTCCTTTTCCTCGAAAGTATTGTCTCGCTGGACAGCGTCGAAATGGTGTGTTGTGGGTCAAAACGATGAATGTGATCTGTTTCCTGATGTAGATGGATGGGTAGGTCGGATGCGCTGGCGCATTGCTCAATTACATCACCAAGGCAAGGTTGACGGGCTCCCTAGAGGCGGATGCGGAAATTGAACTCCTGAGCGTCGAGCAGTTCAGCCTGTAAGACTGTTAGGGTTTCATTTTTGTCGCATATCAAGTTGATATTGGCTCATGACCGACGGTAGCAATCAATATATGCATGTAAATGCGGATACCCTTTGGTAAGACGTCGGCTTTGAGGTTACTTGGAATCCCAAACTGATCCCTTTCAAGCTCGTTGCAAATATTTCAAAACGAAGCACATCCCAGTATGCACTGCAAAAAGGGCAAAGAAGGGTTTTCTTTATTTGGTACGTGGGAAGGCATATCTCGATAAACAGCTCTGTATCTGATTGAATACCCAAACGAACATAGGGATTATGGATACTACAAAGACGCCCATGGGTCGAGCTCTTTTAAGACAGTGGTTCCTCCGTCCGTCTATGAGCCTTGATGTAATCAGAGAACGGCACACAGCAGTAGGATACTTCCTTCGGCCTGATATTCAATTCGCAATGAATCAATTGCGGGGTAGCTTGAAACATGTGAAAAACATACCTGTAAGGAAAGCTTCGTATCGGCTCACTTAGAGGAGCATCAGACTAATTATGAATTGGTCTTTAGAAAATTCTTACGAAAATGCGGACACATGCGTCGATCGTGGAGTGGCAGGCCATCTTGAAGGTACTTTGTCGCTGCTGCTAATAAACATCATCTTTATATCTCATTTGCAGTTCTCTTACTACGCCTTGAAAATCCGATCTGATCTCCGAGAACTGGGTGCGCATGTGAAGATCCCGATTGTTCGCAAGGTGCTGGCTATACCACGCATTGTCCGCTGTTTAGGCCATGCTCATTTTTCTTTCAATAGATTAATGAAGTCTTTGTGGTTCAGGAATTGAAAGAAGTCGGGTCATTTGTAAACAAAGCCGTACGTGGACTCTCCAGCACGCTGTGCGTTATTCTGCATAGTGACATCTAAGATGCTAGGTGGATTTTGATGCATCTGTAAATGAAGGTCGAGTCGTCGTGAAACCCCATGTCGATGATGAACTTGATGAATTGAAACGAACTTATCATGGATTGGATGATCTTTTGGTATGAGAATGTACGCCTCCTATATGAGTAGCAGGTGCGAATTGATACTGCTATGGGGATAGTCTCAAGTGGCCCACGAGATCAGCGATACCATCCCAAAAGAATTTTCCACGTCATTGAATGTGATATACTTCCCTCAGGTATACGAGTTAATATCATCATATTAAGTTGCTACACTGCGTTGACGTTCAACACCAGTTAGGGTACCTCATCACGATTCCACTGAAAGAAGGCATGACGGAGAGGGAGGATTTCGTTATTGAAGGGTTGTCGTTTCAGGTACCTGCTTAAAAGTCAGTTATCATGGGTCCGAAGAACTTAATGGCATTTCCACGTAGTTTTGCACGGCAAACGCAGTGTACTATAAGAGGTAAGGGTGTATGTTTTGCGTACTCAAAGGAGGTGCTCTCATTTCTCGCCGTGTTAGTGATCGGATGTTTGGTGAGCAATGGAGTTTCATAAACGAGTCTTAAACCAAGCCAACAAAGATCGTTTGTAGAACTTGACGAGAGTATCGGTGACATTCATTCCATGATTGTCGGTACGTTGTACTCTAGTCAAGAATGTTTGGGTTACGACTGACGTTATGTAGATCGAGAGATTGAAATCATTCAGAGGCTACAGGAAACGGTGCTTGGGTATCGTGCGACACTCATTCAAGTCGCGAATGTGTGCGCAGAGTTGGACTGGTAGGCGTTCGCGCGTTTCTGGGCGGGGTCGTCAGGTATTGATCTGCACATTTTCCTGTCATTTGCAGTATCTTGTCGTTCGCTGATGCAGCCAAGAGATACAATTGTACACGACCAGAGATGACTGAGGATAATATCTTTCATGTTGTTAAAGGCAGGTAGGTAAGCTTATTGGTTTGCATTTCTCTGGACAATAGTGATTGACTTGCCATACAGGCATCCTCTTCAAGAACTTTGTGTGGATGTGTTTGTCGCCAATGACACATCAATGGGGGAAGCAGACGATCTACCACGAATGATTTTGCTCACCGGTGCGAATTTCTCTGGAAAGTCCGTTTACTTGAAGCAGGTGTGAATGTCATGTCGATATGAACCTCCCCGAGTAGCTGCGGATGGACTAATTGCATAACAAGATTGCCCTCATCACGTACATGGCACACATTGGGAGCTTTGTTCCTGCTGAGCGTGCCGTGATTAGGTTGACAGACAAGATTTTGACGAGGATACAAACTCGGGAATCTGTCTCTAAGATGCAGAGCACGTTTATGATTGATCTCCAGCAAGTGAGTGTTGCGTTGCGGAGTTCGACTAGAAGATCTTTGGTGCTTTTGGATGAGTTTGGAAAGGGGACGGATACTGCTGGTATGTTTTTTGATATTCTTGTCGGGTGCGATATTTTGTGTCTCGCCGACCTTTATTGCGTAGATGGAATCGGCTTGCTCTGCGGCGTTTTAGACAATTTTGCGAAACGGGACGCGGATTGTCCACACGTTGTAGCGGCTACTCACTTTCACGGTACGTTTCCAAACCTCTCGCCGTCCCATCAAGCATTTCGTGATTAAACCTTCATAGCAGAAATCTTTACATACAACCTTCTCACGATCCCGGAACCCTTTTTGTTGGAATGCACCATGGAGATAATGGAGACACGCGGATCAGAGGGGCTCACGTTTTTGTATCAGTACGTTTAAAAGGGTTGTCGTTTTGTGAGAATGCCATTGTGATCCATATGCGTTGTAGCGTCAAGCCAGGGAGATCCCAGTCGTCATGGGGAGTTCACTGTGCGGCTTTGGCTGGCATTCCACCGCACATTTTAGAAAGAGGTACATGTTCGTGCTTGTCGTTTTCTTGGTCTCGTATTTTCATGCATATGGCCGCGATTTTCATTATGATTTTTTAGGCCAAGAAGCTTCTGATGCTCTGGCCAGAGGGGACCCTATTCGACCGATGGAAACCGATGCTGATAAAGCTCAGTATGCGGCGAGTGTAGAGGTTGCGCGTGTGTTCAGCGAATTGGATCCGTTGAAGGGGGATCTGGATGAGCTTTGGAAAGTTGTCGATGAGGCGTTGGCGTATTTTGCGATATAAAGTGCTGACGACCTATTGATTAGACCTTTTATGTATTATCGGTGTAAGAGGACCTAATATTCGTTTGTTTATCGTGTATTGAAGGATGGGAGTTCAATCTGAGATGTATGTATCCTAGTTTCACTGTTCGGTGATGCTTGAGATGTTGGGAGGTTAATTGATCCAGTTAAGCCAAAACGTAAATAAGAATCGATGGATATCCTTGCTGCCTTGTCATGCATGTACATTCCAATACACTGCAGAATTCCTTTCCAGGTTAGGGTTTACCCAAACCTACACATCTTTGTTTCGGTTTAGATGCAGAAAGTTTCCGTAGGAAACTCTTGAACGTGTCGACATACATCTCGGTGTTATCGCTTTAAATAAATAAAGCCATCAACATTGAATATTAAATACTACCCAAGATGCATACCACGTTCAAGAGTACTGCACTCCCTATACGCTTGTCGCTACACGTAAACACAGTATGTCCCAAAGTAGACTATATAAAGTTTCGCTAAAAAACCGATACTGTTGCGGGAACTCCCTCCTCTCCTCTCCCATCCGCATAGATATTCACATTTGTGCATCCAAACTCACTCTTGTAGCGTAATCGAATAATGCAACGTTTTCGCTATATACAGTATACAACCTTACATCGAAACTATACGTCAAAATGATCGGATCATCTTCGAGCTCTCCGCCGAAACACCCACACAACACTCCCGATAACAGCACACCATAACAAGACGCTTCCGACGATGATTCCTGCTACGGCGCCTGTGGTAAGTCGTGATTCTGTGGTAGATTCCATGGTTGCCGTTGGGGTTTGGGTTAGGCTGGATGTACGAGTTCCGGTTGGTGTGGATGAGGTTGTTCTGGTTGAGGTGAATATTGGTATGGATGTACCGCCTGTACATGTTGGTGTGCATGGTGGTTCGGTTGTAAAGTTGCTTAAGGGGATGGTACTTGTCCGATGTCTATGTGTCCACCAATTTTCTTCAATTGGTTGCATGGAGTACCGTTATTTTCTTCATGTGAGAATGATGGTGGAAGGGGGAGAGGCTTGAAGTGTTGCGTCATGTTCTCACCAATGTGGTGTTGGCCACGACAGGTTAAAGTAGTTGTGGGTTGCGCTTGGCTGAAAGACAAAGGGAAAGAAAGGAACATGACACGGTTATTGGGTATTTTCATCGCGTAAAAATGGTTGAATTAGTCTCGTTTGCCAGCCCCCCCGAGGAGTGGAGTAATATGAGTAGGTAGATACAATAAGAGCCATACATCCAGTATAAAAATGCAACATTTTATTTGTTAGATGATAAAACAGCCGATTGCATTGGTGTGAGATATCCCTAGGACCTTGCCTGTTCGGCAGTGTTCTTACTAGAAAACGAGATATGATTGACTCATAGGCTAGATTTTGTATAGCACCTGTATCGGAGCGGTCAAGGTGCTGGACTGGAAAGTCCAGTTTCGAGAGCCGCGTGAATTCGAATCTCACAGGGTGCGTCTTCAATCATTTCCTGTTGCTTTTTTGCTGGGGGTTATTCTCAAGCGTTAAGAATCTCCTTTTCAATCTTGTTGCAAATCTCATTCTTGCATACGAGATATTGTCCCATCCCTGCCTGCACTCTTGGCGGCGTGTTTTTACGTAGGAGTCACTTGTATACTGGATGTCCGGCCGTGTTCCCACTGAAAAGAGATAATGTTACCATTGGTCACATTTAGTGTAGCACCTAAGGGATGAACAAGCCGATACTGGTTGTACGAGATATTGTTACATCATCCTGCCTACGCTCTTGGCACGTAGGTGCCCGTCCGGCCGTGTTCAGACTGAAAAGAGATATGGTTTTGCCATTGCTTATATTCGGTGTAGCACCTTTGTCGGAGCGCTTAAGGAATGGTCCAGAAGTCCAGTTTCGAAAGCTGTGTGAGTTCAGATCTCACAGGGTGTATTGGCGGCTTCCTACAATCACGTTTTGCTTGTGGGTTATTGAAACCGTTAAGCATCACCTTTTCATGTTGCGAATCTCATTGTAGCATATGAGATATTGTCCCATCGTCCTGTCTACACTCTTCGTGGCGTGTGTTGCCCGTCCGACAGTGTTCATACTGAGAAAGATGTATCTATTCGCTCGCGTTGACTTCCGAAAAGCACCTTTGTCGGAAGCGGCTAAGGAGTTGAACTACTGTAAAAATCCAGTTTCTCACAGGGTGCGTGTCCTGTCTCGAATAGACTTTTTGCTTGTGGGTTATTCTCAAGCGTTGAGAACTTCCTTTTCAATATTCTTGCGAATCTCATTGTTGCATACGAGATCATCCTGCCCACACTTTTGGCTGTTTAATGTCTTGCTACCTAGTGTGAAAAGGAACACTTGCGCAAACAAGCCCAGTATTACCGGCAATGTTCATACTGAAAAAGACGTATGCAGTTGCTCACCGCTGCACTTTCTGTAACACCTCAGTCGGAGCGGTCTAAGGAGCTGGCTGCGAAACAGATTATTGTCCATGACGATAAATTCTTTAGAGGTCCAATGCAGAGAGGGCCCACTCGACAAGACTCTAAAATGTATCAAACGCGCATGTCATCCAAGACGCCAAAAAACTGTTTACATCCAACTGCGCAAAAATTGGAATATCACAACCTATCCATTTCCGCACATCCTATTCAACATACGCAGCCAAAACCATGCTATACTTCTAGTTACTCAAATATGCTATACCTTCTCATTGCATCCCAATCTAAAACATAATTACAAAACTCTTGATGCATTCATATATACCCTACCCGTCCAAACCCATATGTCTTTCAGAAGACCGAACCACCATTCAAGGCAAATTGATATGCCGGTACATAGAAAGGAAGAAAGATTGGAGTATTCATACCCCCGTAGTGTAATGGAGATCACGTTGGACTTCTAATCCAAAGATTGCGGGTTCGAGTCCCGCCGGGGGTGTCTGCCAAGTATTTCCAAAAGTTTTTTTGGGGGGTATGCTTTGTATCAGAAAGTGCTCTCACATGCTCAAGGATAGGAATCTATATTCGCACACTATATAGCATGGGTCGAGTATGAATGTTAGCTCCATTGGGTTTTGGATGTTGGTCATTAGGGTGTCCCCCAGCCAGGGACATTCAAAAAGCACTTCGAACATCCTTTGCTGCCATTTTTCATTCATAATCAAAAACCAAGAAGAAATCAAAAAACTATATGCAAATTACAGTAAATGCATCAGCCATTACGACAAACCCTCAAACCCGTCAACAACCTCCAAAACCCTTTTTTTACAAACCGGTTTCGTCAAATAATCATTCATACCCACCTCAAACGCCCGCGAAATTTGGTCTTGTCGTGCATTTCCACTTAACCCCACAATCGGAACCCTTTTGCAATCTTTTTGTTCACGTTCACGTTGACGAATTTCCATTGTACATTCCAATCCTCCCATCCCAGGCATGACTATATCCATAAACACCAAATCGGCTTCCTTATAAACCTCTAATGCTTCAATTCCATTCGACGCAAGCAAGACCCGGTAAAAAGGCGCCAAGAACCTGTACATGATTTTCTGGTTAAGAATGTTATCTTCTACGACCAACACTGTTTGAATCGAACGAGGGGTATGCAGGAGGGGTTGTGGCGGTGGAGGTGGTGTGCATTCAGCAGGCGGGCCAGAGAATGTAAACGAAAAGCTACTACCAGCGTGTTTGGTAGACGAGACGGAAATGGTTCCGCCCATCAGTTCCACCATGCCTTTGGAGAGGTACAGCCCAAGACCTGAGCCGCCGTAGGTGTCCGGGTGGGTACTAGTCGGTTGAGCAAACCGTTGAAACAACATGGCAAGTTCCGGTTCTGTTAGGCCGATGCCAGTGTCTTGGACTGTGACGCGGTAGGTGATGGAAGTGGGTGTACGGGAGATGAGGAAGAGGGAGAGGGTGATGCTGCCTCTTTGGGTGAATTTTATAGCGTTGGCCATGAGATTGATGACGATTTGCGAGAGACGGTGAGGGTCGCCGGTGATGGGGAGAGAGGAGATGGAGAGGTTAACACGGAGGTCGAGGCCTTGTCGAGTTGCTTGCGCTTCAAACATTTTTGCAACATCTGAAAGCGTTGTTTTTGGGTCAAAGGGAATAGCGCGGAGAACCAGTTTGCCGAGTTCTAGTTTGGATATATTAAGGACGTCGTCTGTGATGATTTTTTGGTGCGCGACGCATTTGGAGATGGCGTCGATCGAGTCTTGATCGAGGTCCAGCTGGTGTTGAAGAGTGCGCACATCGTCGAGGGCCAACGGGTTTTTGGCGAGCGTGGTGCGCCGCACTTGAAGGCCCATTTCAAGGAGCTCTACGTTGCCGCTGATGCCGTTGAGCGGGTTACGGAGTTCATGACATAAGCTGTCGATCCATTGATCTTGGTCCTTTTTGTAGCGTTCGGCTTCTTCGGCGCGATGGCGCTGGTGCTTTTCAGCGGCATTTCGTGCCTCTAGGCGATCCCTTTCGAGGACTTTGAGAGCGGAAATGTCGAGAATAGTATGAACGTAGCCGCGGAGGTTCCCGCTTTCGTCACGGTTGGCGGCCGTTTGACCTGCGACCCATACAATGGATCCATCCGCGTGGATAAAGCGATACTCGTGGTTCCCGGTATCAATGTCAGCGCAAGTGTCGCAGGGGGAAAAGGGCCATGTGGAGAGATCCTTCCGGTCCTCGGGATGAACAGCGTCGACCCATCCATTAATGCGAATCTCTGTTCGCGTTCGTCCAACAATTTCGCAGAAGCGGTTATTGATAAAGTAATCGTCCTCATCTCCAAATGCCGTGCCATAAACACCTACTGGGAGAATGGACAAGAGAGTCCGATATTGGTCCCGTTCGCGACAGAGGGCTTCTTGAGCATGGTCCGAGAGGAGCTTTAGGGAATTATGGAGGGCTGCTTCGGCGGCTTTGCGGCGTTCAATCTCATTCTCGAGAGCTTTGGCCTTTTGTTGGAGCTGGGCCACCATGAGGGCCTGGTCGTCGGGTTTATCATGAAGATCTGCGTAGCCTTCCGAGGGTGTGACTTTTGAATGGGTATGGCACACCTTGTGAAAGACGTCGCGATGGGACTGGTCGCGGAAATTGTTAAGATTATAACCGCAGAGCAGCGTAAACGAGACGAGGTTCTGCAAGCCGTTCCAGAGTTGCTCGAGTTCCACTGCCAATTGATAGTCGCCGCGGGAGGCGAGAATATCTACAATCTCTCCATACACATAGACGCGACCATGAAATTGGCGAGACAGACGGCGGGCCAATGTCCCGACAAAGTCGTCGAACTTTGCTGCAGAGATTTGCTTTTGTTCGCGTTGTTCAAGGACGCCTAGGATTTCATGAGCGTCCAGCAGTGTCAATTGACCACGTCGCTTTCTAGCCTCCAAATCCAAGCCCCTCGCCTGCAATCTGTGTTCAATGGCTTCCAGGTGCGATTTTGTGGCAATAATGACAGCGGCTTCACGGGCTATGAGAGCGGGCGCCACGAATCCGACAATGACATTGAACAAAAATTCTTCAGTGTCGTAAAACTGGACAATGTGATCATGGTCTTTACAGGCCGAGAGCTTTTGGATGCCTATGGCATCCTCATAGGCCGGTAAACTTTCGTATTCTGATGATCCTACCGAAGAGGCATCGGAGACTGTGTCCTCGTTTGCCGTGATTGCTTCCGCTCTGACGGGTCGAGCAGTTACAGGGGGAAGGGCAAAGACAGGCAATGCGTTTTGGCTCTGTGTCATGGCTATCGTCGAGAAAGAATCACTGGCGATTTGAACGCCGCGTTCAAATGAGCAAAGAGACCAAACGGATGCTTGTTGTTTTTCTTTACAAGTATCTCGCCAGGACCGAACTCGCGTGTTCCATTCCAATTATTGAACAAAAAGGGCGAAGTTTCGCCGAATGTCCGGAGGTTCCTCGCGCTTGCGACTATTTCAAATGTTGGCGTACACTCTTGTGATATGGATAGTAAACCTGTAAACCACAATAGCATTTGTAAGCCAGTTTCATTTCCAAACACTAAAAATAGAGTACCCTCGCTCCAAAAACGAGCCCATCCTTCAGAACCGAACCCAAGAAGCACCACTGCCACAACGACAATCCACTAGACATGCGTCTGGACATTCGCTTCGCACGGCACATGCACAGTCAATGTGCCAGGACATTCCTCCATTTGACCCTCAAACAAAAAGGAAGCCCTCCGCGGTCAGCTCTTGTCCAGACGCTTGCGTTTGTCCTTGCTTCTCAACAAGACCCATTGCTGATAAAGAGTCCCTTCCGTTCAAAGTCCCCCAACGCCCATATCCTGAATCCATGAAATGAATAGCTTACCAAGATCCGTTTTATATTCGTATCTCAAAAAAAAAAAAAAGTACCCCCGAAACTATCCGAAAACAAAAACAGAAAAGTGTGAAAAAGCCGGTGGGACAGAAAAGATGACATCATTTCCCAAAGTGCCATGACCATGGTTAGACAACTGCATTTGTCAGCATATAGTAGCGTCTGAGTAAGCGAACTCGTATTTACTGGACAAGTGGTTTGCAAACCCGTATAATTGACAATGTCCAATGTACCCGTTTGATCCATATGCCTTCCCTTGATCTGTCAGATTTCTCTCGTCGTCGGATTGTGATGCATTACTGTCTGATAATCTCTCCACAGCTGGGAACGTCTTCGCTTCAATCATTGGCCTCAGTGCTGTGAATGGGTGAAATACGTGCGATACAAGTAACAGTAAGCAGAGTGTGAAATGGAATGTGTATCATTACGACAGAAAGTGTGTGTGTCAAAGGCAAACATTTATGCTCACATTGGAAGGATATAAGAACAAATCGTCTACTTTGCGCAGCAATTCTAGTCCCATCCCTCCAATCATTAATAACGATTATCGTTCTGACAGTATGTCATAAGACACGAGCAGTCTATTGGGCAAACAAACAGTAATTGGAGGTGGGAGTGTCTAGTACTTACTCGTATCCACAAGTCATCTCACACGCATCGCATCATCATCTCTAGGTTTAAGCTTGGTAGCTGAACCGTAGCATCATTATTGTGACAAACATCTACCGTGACAAACACCGATTGTTAGGAGTTGCAAATGCCTTGAAAGGACCCATTGAGGATAATTACTAAATATTCAACAGTGGTACTATTCCAAACGATATTGAAGAGTTGAAAATTCATATATTAAGATTGCTACAATACATCCAATAAATCTATTCTATCCAATGTAATGCATGGGAAGCGGCCGGTCTCTTCGAGTCGAGAATCTAGAGGAATATCAGATGAGAACGACCAAGTGTGTAAAGAGTAATGCGACCTTACCCGAGTCGGGGTAGCAATGATCTGTGATTAAATCTTCTTCGTCTTGTCCGAGTCTTGAGAAATCTAGAGGAATATGAGATCGGACTGTCGAGCAAGTGTGAAAAGAGCAACGCGACCTTACCCGAGTCGGGGGCAGCAATAATCTGTGATTGAATCTTCGTCTTGTCCGAGTCTTGATCCGTCGCGTCGCAGAAAAAGGTACACTGCTACCGTCACAGAAAGATAGCCGCTCCATCGCTGAAGGAAGTTCCCTCGCGTAACTCTCGCGAAAGGGAGACTGGCCCCGGAGGTAACTGCATGCAGCCACGCGCTGAGAGAGGGTGGTACACTGCTATCGCCACAGACAGATAGCAGCTCCATCGCTGAAGGAAGTTCCCTCGCGTAACTCTCGCGAAATGGGGACTGGCCCCGGAGGTAACTGCATGCAGCCACGCGCTGAGAGAGGGTGGACACTGCTATCGCCACAGACAGATAGCAGCTCCATCGCTGAAGGAAGTTCCCTCGCGTAACTCTCGCGAAATGGGGACTGGCCCCGGAGGTAACTGCATACAGCCACGCGCTGAGAGAGGACCACTGCTACCGTCACAGACAGATAGCAGCTGCCAAGAGGGATGCCGAACTCGTTGTAAAGAAACGCGTTGGGGGAAAGCGAACACGCACGGTTTATAAAGGACTCGAAGCCAGGGGTAATGAGCTCTTGAGCAGCCAATCAAATACGCGCATGCGCCATGGCTTATCCAAGGTTGATTAGACCACATATGTACTAATGACTGACATCGACCAACACTTACCGTGCGGAGGTCACCATATCCAATGGCAAATGACCAACTTGCTCAAGATGCAATGACAATGGGCATTGTGCTCATACTAGCCTACTCCTATCTAACCCAATCGGAGTGTCAACTTCTGTACTAAAAGTCATGGTGTTAGGAACAGCACACAGCGGTTAACACAGCGGTTTGAATTTAATATATTTGTACTGTAATTTCTTCCATTGTGGGTTCGTTGTGGTTGCATTCATTCAATGCACTATTTCATAGCAATTGCTAAAGCGGCATGGCCATGCCATCAAACCCGGTTTAACGCGTGCGCTGCTGTGTTTCTGCTGTGTACCGGTTATCTGTCCATTCACATACTCGATACTAGTTGTAAGAACAAATCGTCTACTTTACACAGGCAATTCTAGTCCCATCCCTCCAATCATAAATAACGAATATCGTGCTGACAGTACGTCATATGACACGAGCAGTCTATTGGGCAAACAAACAGGAATCGGAGCATACAACTAGTACCGACTATTTCATCAGACAGATAACGGGAACACAGCAGAAACACTTGTCCGATGAAAAACTCGATACTAGTTATATAACGGTGGGAGTGTCTAGTACGTACTCGTATCCCCAAGTCACATCACACGCATCGTATGATCATCTCCGATTGTTGAGTTGCAAACATATTCAACTTGGGTACTATTCCAAACGACATTTAAGAGTTGAGAATTCATATATTAAGATATTTATAATACATCCATTTCTATCTAATGTACAAGAACTCCTGTGGGCGCGGGCCGGTCTCTTGATATTGGGCTGATCCTGGATAATCTAATGGAATATGAGATCAAACTGTCGGTCAAGTGTGTAAAGAGCAACAATGCGACCTTACCCGAGTCGAGGAGCAAATCTGTGATTCGTCTTGTGCACTCGAGTCTTGAGCATCTAGAGAAATGACAAAAGGACATCGGCGGATCCCTCAAAAAGTAGAACAAAAAGTGGAACTGCTCCAGCTCGGCGCAAAAGTGGGACAGTCCGGCGCAAAAGTGGAGCTGCTACCGCCACAGACAGATAGCAGCTCAGCGCAAAAGTGGGACTGTCCGGCGCAAAAGTGGAGCTGGCAAGCAGTTCGGCGCAAAATGGGACCCGGCGCAAAAAGTGGAACTGCTCCAGCTCGGCGCAAAAGTGGGACAGTCCGGCGCAAAAGTGGAGCTGAAAAGCAGTTCGGCGCAAAAAGTGGAACTGCTCCAGCTCGGCGCAAAAGTGGGACTGTCCGGCGCAAAAGTGGAGCTGAAAAGCAGTTCGGCGCAAAAAGTGGAACTGCTCCAGCTCGGCGCAAAAGTGGGACAGTCCGGCGCAAAAGTGGAGCTGCTACCGCCACAGACAGATAGCAGCTCGGCGCAAAAGTGGGACTGTCCGGCGCAAAAGTGGAGCTGAAAAGCAGTTCGGCGCAAAAAGTGGAACTGCTCCAGCTCGGCGCAAAAGTGGGACAGTCCGGCGCAAAAGTGGAGCTGCTACCGCCACAGACAGATAGCAGCTCGGCGCAAAAGTGGAGCTGAAAAGCAGTTCGGCGCAAAAAGTGGAACTGCTCCAGCTCGGCGCAAAAGTGGGACTGTCCGGCGCAAAAGTGGAGCTGAAAAGCAGTTCGGCGCAAAATGGGATCCGGCGCAAAAAGTGGACCACTGCTACCGTCACAGACAGATAGCAGCTGCCAGTGGACCACTGCTACCGTCACAGACAGATAGCAGCTGTCAAGAGGGATGCCGAAACCGATGTGAAGAAACGCGTTGGGGGGAACGCGGACGGGCACGGTTTATGAAGGCCAGAAGCTAGGGGTAAATAGGTGCGCAGCCAGGGGCAGCCAATCAAACACGCGCATGCGCCATGGCTTTTCCAAGATTGATTAGACCATTTATGGACTAATGGTTTTGATTAGACCATATATGTACTGTTATTCCCCCACCACCAACTTCAGAAAACAAGGCGGAAATCATCACCAATTCCAATGGTGATGACCAACTTGCTCAATATGCAAGGAAAGTGGGCATTGGGTTCATGATGGCCCACTCCTATTCAACGCAATCTGACGTCAACTCCTATACTCAAAGTCATGTTGTAAAACTTACTCGAAGACGTGAATTCATCGAACCCACACCAATCATGGAACTATACTGCTTGTCCTGGGGCATCCTCTCATCAAATAGGATTATGACACTCGATTCAATGGAGACGATCCGGTCTCAAGGGGAATGCCTATTCAGCTGCACCAAGCTTTCTGTCATGGTCGCTTATATAGAACAACATCCGAATCCTTCATCAGGGATGCTCAAACAAATAAATTGTTATTCGGCTCGGACATCCCAGGATGGGTTCCCAGACGCTCAAGCGAACAAGGAAAAAAAAACGATCTAGTCTAAAAGTTCATCTACCGTCACTAAATCATAAGTCTTGCGTGGACTGTCACTATGGCAAGGAGCTCTTCAATAATACAAGCTAAATCCCGGCAGAGAAGTCTTACAGTGCATCGATACCAGCACAACCGTGATAGACATAATTTTTCCTGGTAATTATTTTCTAACATTCATGTCAAGAACTCACCATACATATTATTGTTATGTAGCAAATCAAAATAAACTATTAGACTATCACCAAATAGCGACAATACAAAGGCGTTCCTAGAAGGTTAGCATACTAAGAAGATAAAGGTAGGGAAAATATTAAGTAACCCTTTAGTCAACAAACTAGGTAAGATGGAATATCCGTACAAAAGACGCAACCTTTCACCCCGCACCAAAATATCGTCACCTATTGGTATAATCAGACCATCAGCAATCAAACACAGGCAATTATGCATAGACGTACATGTATCAAGAGCCCACTCAGATCGTAAGAAGATATCCGCTATTCCACCCGACTCAAACTTTGGATCTGCCGTATCTAGCGTTTCTCAAAGGCTTTGTTATCTCAAGACTACTGCAATGGCAGACAAAATATCAACGTGTCCGATCATGTCCGAAACCAACCGCCCGTCAGGTGAGTGGCGCGTTGACCACGATCATAGCTATGGTAAGCATGACTTCGACGACAGCCATCGGACATACCTGGGACTTGTCCCTCAAACCGACACGCCGGACATGGAGAAACCAGTTTAAAAGAGTAACACGCAGCAATTGCATGTGAATTTAGTAGAAGCAGATTGTGTACCGTGGATTACCGGAAGGATCCAGCAGACCAACTCGGACGAATGGCTCAATGCTCCGAAGAAAAAACAAAACCCAACATGGATGGCACAGTTGTGCTATCGTAAAACATGGGACCGGGGTCAATGGCCATCAATGCCCAACCGTCGTAGAAGACTGCAATGCCAAATTAACTTCCTTTGACCCCATTGCATCCGTGTCAGCCAGAATGGTAACCAATTGCCGTTATCTTTCAAAATTGGAAGGTGCGTATACAGCTGAGGCATGAGTAGATGATACATGTCCTGAGCGACAGCAATAAAAATCATTCCACCCATTGAGACACCAACGAATAAAACATCTTTTGTCCACCCAGAGTGTTGCTACAAGTTCGTGCGCATTTTCAGTCATATCCATGACCTAGGCGTGCCCATGAGATCACATGCATGATGGTATAATTGCAAGAGCGGGGACACTAACGAGAAACCCGGTTCAGGCTGATTGGAGTGTCCTGTACCGCGATTATCAAAGATACAGACTTGGTATCCGTTTCGGGCCAAAAGTTGTCGAACAGTAGTGTCCCACGCGCGCATGTCTCCCAATAGACCTGCGCCAATATGGTTTTTGAACATTGCATGCTCAAGGACGGTCTATCTGTGTATGATTTCATATAGGAATATACCCATGACTAGCATTTATTGGGACCCCACCCGTGCAATTCATAACAGATTTGGTACGGACGTCGTACTTTCAAAGCCCCTACTCGTCATAAAAATAGAAATCCTACCGAGGGAAAAGATATAGATCCCAATCATCGACATAAACACAAACTAGCGGGTCTGTACCCGTCGGTAGTGAACACCAATATGAATTCCAATTTCTTCAAATTGAAGCGCATCGTAATTGGCTCTCCCGCAACCTTTGCCGCATAAGGCCGAATGACCGCGTCCAAAGCTCTTCCCCCTATATGATGATGATGGTTGTGATCACCTTTGCTGAAATACACGTCCGTAATATCAAAAGGAGTGATCAGAGTACGTGGCGAAGGGGGTGGACTACAGTCGTGACATACATGCATCCACCCAAGCACAAAAAAAAAACTTGTTCCAGCTCTCTTCACCATAGTCCATGTACCACTGGCGCTGATCTACAATACCACAACTTTGCCGTAGTCTCTGTGGCCGTAAACCTAGGTTCCACGCCCACAATAACGTAACGCGCTATCGCATCCCACGACCCATCTTTGCACGCCTTTTTAAATAGTCCCATGTGACCAACGTCCTTAGCACCTAGCTCTTTGGGTTCTACGTAATAAGACCGCACCTTGGCATTCGGCATTAAAGTAAACCACTCATCAAACGCTTACCTTGAGGCAGAAGAGTATGATCGACCAGATTGTAAACCTGCCTGTGACATATTTCCGGTTGACAAAAGTCCTTTTGTATCGCTTGAAGCAGTACCAAGCCGTGGGGGCTCAGGTTCCTCTTCTCTGCAAGGAGGTAGTTTGGGCCATGCCCCGTCGCCGGGGGACGCTGACTCTGTATGTGCTGCCAGCGCACAAGTGGTTATGCGAGTGTTTCCTGTATGGGTGGTTCATAGGTCGATGATATGATTGCAAGGTTGCCATCGGTAGAATATAATCGGCTTGACACGTCAGTGTCTATAGACGGTCTTTATAAGGGGTTTCGCCCCATTTGGCCTTCCGTCATTGTTCGTCCACATATTTGCATTATATCCGAGACAGTCCCTGCACCACACTACTCCATCCATAAACAAGAAGCATCACTCTAATCGCCAGTACGATGCTTCTCCCATTCACAAAAGTAACCTTCTTTGATGTAGCTGCCGTAGAATTGCACATCATAGCGCGAATCGCAGCCATTCATGATGCTACTTTCTGTCACAGTGTCATCTAGGACATTTTCCACTAGGACTAACACAGTCCATACTTTTTACATTTGTATTTGGTCACCGCCGATGTAAGTTCTAGCTAGCATGGCGAGTCGGATGGGAAGACATTTCGTTCTCAGAGCCTACCACCTCATGTGTATTATTTTACGAGTAAAAATACACAATTCTAAGCCTCTTTTCGTTCTGATACCTCCCATGGTACTCCACATTCGCTTCCCCCCTCTTCACCAACACATCAAAATCCACACACACATACCCCTCCCAGAGCCTTTTAGCCACCCCTAGCGCCTCACGCACATCTCCAGTCTCATCTTCTCCATCCACAAACGCCAGATCCAAAATATCTGGAATCATGGGGGCCATGATAGGCGTATTCGAGAGGTGCTGTAGAATATGGAGGACAGTTAATGCTCGAGCGGTATGAGTTGCGTCATGGTACCCAACAACGAGATCAGTGGTAATGTTTGAGAGAGCGGTTTGGGGGATTGTTGTGATATACTCGCCCGTTCCGGGAGGCAACTAGGATAATGAACTTTATAAGACCGTCATACGCATGCAAACCCAGGAATGGTTGAATATTGTGGCGAGTAAAAAGAAGGAAAGATTGTCTTTTCAAAACAAAACAAGACAAAAACAAAGCTAACTAGACAAAAACAAAACAAGACAAAAACAAAGCTAACTAGACATAAACCCCCTCCACGTAGAACCTCTCGCGTAAAAGTTTGATCTGACTGGTAGTTCCATAAGCGAAAAATGATTCCCCAGCAAATATTTTAGCCGGCATGCGAAAGGTTGTTTGAAGGTGAACGCATATCTTGGCGGCCTTCGAAGGGACGTTGGAACGCGGTTGTCGAAACATAAAAAAATTCTTCTGTTGGAGCCGGCGAGCACTAGTTTATGCCATTGCGGCACAACTGCATCAACTATTGTCTTATATTTGTCATCTGGAACGGTCTCGGTTTGTACTGCTTGGTCCTCTGTACTCTTTGGTTCTTGAATGTCGTGGGCTCCGTCATTAGTACCTCCGTCACTTTGTCTGCGTTTCTGTCCTTCTTGATACATTGTGCCGCCGGCTTCGGCTCCATCAACGGTGGAGGTGGAAATGGGGTTGGGGTTGTAGGAGGTGTCTTTGTCTGCAACATCCCCACGCTCTTGCATATGCTTTTGGCCAGCCAAAAAAAAGAGCACCATTTCTCCTAACCGCTTCTTATTTGCATGATTCTGAAATATAAAAGTAAGTTCATGGTTCACACATACAGCAGCACAGAATGACTTACGTTTTTTTTGATTCCTGTTAGCTTTTCTAAACCGTGTTGTTTGAGGTATTGCAATAATTCATCAAACTGGGCAGAGTGCACGTCCTCAACAGCAGTGTTCGCATCAAACATGGTTGCAAGAGAGCAAGAGAAGCAAACGTTAAAGTGAGTTCTGGAGTACGAGAAAGCTTTGTGTGTGGGGGGGAGAGGCGGAATCGACCTGCTTAAATACATCGCGTAGCAAGGGGGAAAAAGGAGGTAAGAAATTGTAAATTGGACTTGTCCGAATCAACACACGCTCACCTTATACTTGAATCATTTAGTTTGGCGGCAGAAATCAGATACGTTCGGACAAAACGTGCAAGTGAGCTTAGTTGAGCCATAAACACAGCGGAGAAGGACGAACTACTCACCGCATCTGGTTCATGTAAGCGAGATACCAAAACCCAAAGTACATCAAACACATTATGGAAACGAGCGGCGCGATTGTCATGTACGTCACTCCAACAGTCGCAATGAAGGAATGGCTCGCCATGGGGACGCCCGATAAGTACACCAGTGGTTGGGATTGCCTCCAAATGGCCCGAGGAGTACTCGCGAGAAACCTCAGCTTCAATGGCTTTAAAATCAGGTTCGCAATCTGGAGCAATTCACCAGCTGGACCAGAAAGGGCCAAGAGAATTACGTAGTTGACGAAGAAGGTTGAAACGCCGGGGATACTGCGGGCCAGGATCTCAAAGACTGCTGTCGGATTGTCTATGATGGTTTGTATCGTCTGGAAAACGGACCCAGAAATCGTGACGATCAATAGGACGTTGAAAACGAGAAAAGCCCCACCGTTGGATATGCGGCATACAATGGCGGGGCGCTTGGCTCTTTGTGTCGCCGGGCTTCCCATAGGGTTTCATTCCATTGTCAGAATGGTTATTGGGAGAATTTGGAACACCCGGTTTGAAAGTTCCCGTTAGTCTCTTTATCAGTGGGAGGTGATCGTCATCAGATTCCCTTTTGATGGTCGTAACATTAATGGCCGATGACGTGACGCTCCCATAGATGACTGGGGATCACGAGAGTCCGGTAGCAGTACTCCACTTTTTGCGGGATTCGTCCCTACCACTTGAGCTGCTATCTGTCTGTGACGGTAGCAGTGCTCCACTTTTTGCGGGATTCGTCCCTACCACTTGAGCTGCTATCTGTCTGTGACGGTATCAGTGCTCCACTTTGTGCGAGATCCGTCCCTACCACTTGAGCTACTATCTGTCTGTGGCGGTAGTAGTGCTCCACTCTTTGCAGGATCCGTCCCTACCACTTGAGCTACTATGCGGTGATCCACTCTTTGCGGGATCCGTCCCTACCACTTGAGCTGCTATCTGTCTGTGGCGGTAGTAGTGCTCCACTGTGTGCGAGATCCGTTCCTACCACTTGACCTACTATGCGGTGATCCACTCTTTGCGGGATCCGTCCCTACCACTTGAGCTGCTATCTGTCTGTGGCGGTAGTAGTGCTCCACTTTGTGCGGGATCCGTTCCTACCACTTGAGCTGCTATGCAGTGCTCCACTTTTTGAGGGATCCGTCCATACCACTTGAGCTACTATGCGGTGATCCACTCTTGGCGGGATCCGTCCCTACCACTTGAGCTACTATGCTGGTGATCCACTGTTTGCGGGATCGGTCCCCACTTGGAGCTGCTATCTGTCTGTGGCGGTTGCTGGGCGAATGTAGGGGCGAGAGTAGGTGGGTCCCTTCCTGTTATGTAGCGATTCATGAAGCGGCTGATGCGGAAGGTTAGTGTTAGAATGTGTCGTATCATCCGTACATGTTCCTTTTGTTTAGTCAGATTGAAACTCCGAAATACCTAGGCGATTTGGTAAGCGCAGACCTTGAA